>NC_133864.1:12511226-12515530 GCF_044706935.1 Curcuma longa | reverse complement strand
TAGCTCCCTCTGCCGCTCCCTTCGGCGTTCTCTGCCTCTCCCTCCGGCACTCTCCATCTGCCTCTCCGTCCGGCGCTCTCCCTCTGCCGCTCCCTCCGACGTTCTCAGCCTCTCCCTCCGGCGCTCTCTCTGTGCCTCTCCGTCCGGCGCTCTCCCTCTGCCGCTCCCTCCGGCGCTCTCCTTCTGCCTCTCCCTCCGCGCGCTCTCTTGGTTGCTCCGGCAGATCCTCGCGACAAAGTCTCCTCTGGCGAAATCTCCGCCATTTTTGCTCCGGCACAGTCTCCCTCCGGCAGATTCTCCCCAAAGGTAACCCCTCCGATCCGGCCATTTTTGCTCCGGGGGCACAGTCTCCTCCGGCAGCTTCTAAAAGTTGATTTTAGGGTTCCAAATTTGTATTTCTTTAGATATAACTAAGACTAATTTAGGGCTTGTTCACTGTGTGGCACACTAATTGCCGTTGCATGCTGTCATTTATCCACGTAAGGCCATTTCTTAGACCAAACGATCAGTTGTTGCAAAACTCTAAAACTGATTGTTGGAAAGTTGTAAGTGGTGTCGGTGCATGGATGCATTGGTATAACAAACCCATGTTAAGTTCTCATGCCTTGTCATTTTCATTTGAATTGCTCTTGCCTTTGGACAAACCTTGTATTCACTAACCACTTTGGAAACAATCTGTTGGACAAACCTTGTATTCTATTTGCTTAATGCTTATTGCTTCATTTCTTGACTGAACTTTGTTATAGCAATTGTTTCTAGAACATCTCATTGTATAACTCAAACCGGGTAAAAGGAATCTCACTACAATGGCTAATAAATTCTATCATGTGGCTAATAAATTCTCTACTCGAAGCGTTGGCATGGTAGGTCCAATGGCGCCGGCCGTCACACAATGAATCATGCATTTTCAACGGTGTCTTATCATATCTACTCTGATTCAACTAATAAAACTGATCACCTACATATGGGTTGTTTGTTCCTCTTATCCATATCTGTATGTGTTGTAATGTTGTTTTGTAGATATAAATATGTCTGATCAGGCATCAGCACCCGGTCGCCGGACTGTTTTGCGAGTAGTGGCAGGGTGGTAAGTAATTATGTTATTCCTTTTTTCTTCATTCATATAATTTTTTTTTACACATGTCTAACATTTATATGTTTTCTAATACAGTTTGTTTTCTAATACAGTTTCACTCCGGATGGCCATGGAGTATCAAATTATATTACTTCTAAGTTTAAGGAAAGATTTTGTCGATCAGGCCATACTTGGAGGCATGTCTCCAAGGAAATGCGGGACTTTTACTACGATGAATTCATAGTAAGTCATTTTAATTAATGCACTGTTGTTGCTCATTGTAATTATTGATCTTCATTTTCAAAAATGTTATGAACTCAAAGCTGAAGTTTGAGGAACAGTTTATTTAACTTATATTAGTGTTTGTGCCACTAATTGAATTTAATCCCCTGGTAGAAAAAATATACTTGGGAGGAAGGGCACGAGCAAGAATTCAAGGAAACATGGAATGATATATGTATGTGCCACAAGATACAAAGACCTCCTGTATAAATGCAGGAGAAAGGGAACCAGACCTTCTTTCATCCCAGAGGATATTTGGAATGCATGGCGTGCCATCTGGGCTGCAGAAAAATGGCAATCAAATGCAGAGACAGCTCGAGCCAATAGAAATACCGAGCTGGCTGGCCCTAGCACCGGATCCTCAAAGCATACAGCTGGATCCTGATCTATTGTAGAGCACACATTGGACTTAGTAAGTTTATAATAATGATTCATTTGTATTAGTAATTATTTGATTTTGATTTTATTTATATTTTTTTTACGCAGGAGCAAGAGTTACAGCGGCCTCCTACTTGTTGGGAGATATTTTCGAAAACTCATAAGTCCAAGGATGGCACATATGTCGATAAACGCTCGCAGGCATTTGAGGTATAAGATTTGTAATTTTAATTTTATATATCATTACATTATAATAATTATTTTTTTAATCATAATTGTTATGTTATCTTATTTATAACAGGCTGAATTGAATGCAAGATTTGAGCAGGCGTCTCAGCCTGCTGTTGAGGGAGGTGAGAGACAGACTCTCACAACCGACCAAATAAATTAAATTTACTATGATGTGGTCGGAGGGAGGAAAAAGAGTTCAACCCTCTACGATTTAGGGTCCCAGGCAAAAGTGGTGTATGATCGTCAGGGTCCCAGAGCCAGAGGTCGTCCCAGTGGATCCTCTTCTGAGGTGACAGAACTTAGAGAAGAAAATCAAGATTTAAAGAATCGTCTATCCGTATTAGAGGCGCACCAGAGGGCACACGATCAACAACTAACGGAGATGAGGGCATTGATACAGAACATGAGTGTACCGCCACTCCCACCTGGTTGTACTCAATCGTTTGCAGACTTCCTAAACGATGAGACTCATGACCCTAATGCCCCTGATCAATAGCTGCCTGAGAGGTAAGTAGAATTTAACTGCTCCTGCTTTACTATTTATTTTTATAAATGAATTATAAAAATGTTTCCCTTTATTCTTGCTTTGGTTATTTAATTGCTCCTTTTTATTCTTGCTTTGGTCCCTATTAAATCCACTTTCTGTTTCCCTTTATAAATATTTAATTAGAACTTTATTCTTGCTTTGGTCCCTATTAAATCCACTTTCTGTTTCCCTTTATAAATATTTAATTAGAACTTTATTCTTGCTTTGGTCCCTATTAAATCCACATTGTGTGAGGATCATGAAAAAGGCTATTCAATTTAGCTCAACCCTGATCAGATTAGATTTGTTATACATCCAACCTATTGCGGACTGATCCTTAGAAGATATTATGATTTATAACTATGTTACAATTCATGCTACCAAGTCCAAACAACTGAGTCATATTCATATGCACTTTTCCTAGAACCAATTAAGGATAAAATGCACACAGTGTTTAAAAACAAGTCATTGTCAAATATTTCACCACCACTGAGTTCAAGCAAAAACCCTAACGGACAAACCCGACCCTAATGCTCCTGATCAGTAGCTGTCTGCAAGGTAGGTTAGCATTTCTATTACTTTTAATTATTTGTACGTTATTACTTGTAAGCATGCATTTTTCAAATATATATGGTGTTCTATTACTAACCTATCTTATTGGTTTTTTTGCAGGATCTTCTATTTTGCCTTGGCATGTTTAGATATATTTTTGATCAGTTCTTATATTCTGACATTTGATCTAGTATCACTGTATTTAGATATTTGTAATTATGTTATTGCAGATTGTATCGGAGTATTTTGATGTGATGTATTCAGATGTTATATTAGTTTTGTGTTGTGTGTTATGGGCATTTTTGTGTATTTCGGATATATTATATCTTGTTTTGTTGTCGTGTAAACAGGGAAATTCAGAAAACTAATTAAATTTTATTAAAAAAATTATATTATTAGCGACGGAATTTATAATTCCGTCGCTAATAACCATATTTTTTTTAAATTTTATTTAAAATTTAGCGACGGAATTAAATATTCCGTCGCTAATTAGCGACGGAATATTGAATTCCGTCGCTAATAAACCCTAAAAAATAAATAATTTTTTCCCTTTTTTTACAAAATAGCGACGAAATAAAATTTTCCGTCTCTAATTAGCGACGGAACAATAAATTCCGTCGCTAAAAATAGCGACGGAATAATTATTTCCGTCGCAAATTTTTGTGACAGAATTAATTTTTCGTCGCTATAATTTGCGACGGTTTTAAAATTTGTCGCTAAAAATTAGAGACGGATTAAAAATTTCCGTCGCTAATGTGACGTCAACGACCAAAAAATTACCGACGAGCTATTTTGGTCGTTGATCGGTCGCTAATCAGGATTAGCGACCGATTAGCGACGGAAATATTCCGTCGCTAATTGATAAAATTTTTGTAGTGTCTAGTTTCTACAGAACCTACTGTCTCATCCAAATTGGATTCTTTCAATAGTAATTCTTCTACATCAAAGGTAATGGATCATCAACAAGTGGATTGGAACGTTGACTATGAGTCGGACAAGCATTTGATAAAAATCGAGGAGTCCATGCCAACAACATATCCCACAACTACTTTTCAAGATCATTCTATCAGTACTATCATCTTTAATGATATTAGTTATCCTCAGTTATCTACTCAGGAGGAACCTATCAATATTAGTATTATTATGGTTCTTGAACGCGAGCTCAATTTTAAGAGTTTCAAATTTTATTTTTCAGTATCTTCTGATTTCTTAAAAGTTATGGGAGCAAAGGCCAATGAAGAGAATAGTCAAAGGTTTGAA
>NC_133864.1:12489436-12511126 GCF_044706935.1 Curcuma longa | reverse complement strand
CTTGTTCTTGCTAAATTACTGTTAGGCTTGTTGATGGATCATTAACTGTAGTTGTTGGTATAGGCGATATTCAATTGTCTCAGCACATTATTTTGAAATTTATTTTTCTTATACCTATTCTAAAATGTAATCTAATTTCTGTTAGCAAAGTCACCCTTACTCATGTTTTTTTTTCAAGACCTATTATCGAGGAAAGCGATTGGCAATGCTAGAATTCACGAAGGTCTTTATTATTTCGAGGATAAAAATAGTTGGTCTTTGTTGTCTTATATTGCTTTTTCTAATTCTAGTAATAAGAAAATAATGTCTTGGCACTATCGTCTTGTTCATCCTAGTTTTGGTTATTTGAAATATTTGTTTCCTTCGTTGTTTTAAAAAAAAGATCATTTGAGTTTCAATTGTGAAGTGTGTCAACTAGTCAAGCATACTCCTACTCATTTTTCTCCCAAACAATATAAACCATTACTCTATTTTCATTAATTCATAGTGATATTTGGGATCCCTTACAAATTTACACTTCTAGTAGGAAAAGATGGTTTATCTCATTTATTGATGATCATACACAAGTTATTTAAGTTTATCTTTTTAAGGGCAAGTCTGAAATCAGTAACATCTTTAAAGCCTTTTATAAAATGATCCAGACTCAATTCCAAACAAATATTCAAATTCTTAGAACTAACAATAACAAAGAATATTTCAATGTCATTTTAGGTGACTATTTAGTGGAAAATAAAATTATTCATCAAAGCTCATGTGTTAATACTCCACAATAAAATGGAGTTTCTGAATGTAATAATCGTCATTTGTTAGAGGTTGCCTGTGCCCTTATGTTCACCATGCATGTTCCAAAATATTATAAGGTGACGCAATCCTCATAGTCATGTATCTCATCAATCGTCTTCTTAGTTGCTTCATAAACTTTGTCATACCTTTATCTCTTCTCACCCAAACATATCCACAAATTTTCAACTTCAATAATCTACCATTGAAGACATTTGGTTTATGACTTTTGTGCATATCCATGCCCATAAGCGCAACAAACTTGACCCTTGAACCCTTTATCTTTGTTAGGTATTTTCCTACTCAGAAAGGTTATCGATGTTATTGTTTGCAAACAAATAAAATATATGTTACTTATGATGTCACCTTTTTTGAAGGTACTCCGTATTTCTCTCACACTTTATCTCAAGAGGGAAAGGATGATAAAGTTTTAAAGTTGGTAGAAGAGGAGAACCAGAGTGTGTCATCGCTTGACCTTGTCACACCACACGACCGTGGTAGTGATGATCATGATCTTCAGAGTCTGACATAGCCTAACTGTGTTACATCACATAGCCGTGGTGACGATTATTGTGGTAGTAGGACTCCCTCAAGGGATGATGAAGATACTCTTCCTATCCTTAGTTTTAATTTAGACACCACACCTCTTGTCCAATATGTCCAATTTTATCCAAGTCAGTTAGTCCTCAAATTAGTGAAACAGAGGGAGTATCGAGTAAACAATCGGATATCCTGGTTTATTCAAGGAGAAAGACTTCTCAAGCTAATAAAGAAATTGTGAATTCTAGTCACAGCCAAGGAGATGAACTGATGGTAGAATCCTATAACAAGTGAGGTACATTTTTCGATCTTGATATTCCTATTGCATTCAGAAAGGGCATCCAATCTCGTCCTAAATATCCCATATCAAACTTTATCTCCTATTCTAATCTATCCTCCACATTTTGTGCTTTCTCTTCAAAATTTTCTAGTGAATTAATTTCCAGATTTGTCATGGAGGCACTAACTAATCCTGAGTGGAAGATTGCTATTTTTGAAGAAATGCATGCTCTCAAATAGAATAATAGTTGGGATTTGGTGGAATTACCACAAAGGAAAGGTGTTATTGATTGTAAATGGGTTTTCACGATTAAATACAAGGTTGATGGTTCAATTGAAAGACACAAGGCTCGTTTGGTGGCTAAAGGCTTTACTCAAACTTATAAAATTGATTACATCGAGACTTTTGCTTCGGTTGCCAAACTTAATATTATTAGAATTCTTCTATCATTGGCGGCTAATCTAGATTGACTATTATATCAACTTGATATAAAATATATCTTTCTCAATGGAGAGGTTGAAGAGAAGGTTTATATGAATTAACCTCCAGGATTCGAAGAAAATTTAGACGGTAAAACTGTATGCAAGCTCAACAAATCTCTCTATGGTTTAAAACAGTCACTTCGTGCCTAGTTCGATCGATTTTCCAAGGTAATTAAGAACTTTTGATATATTCAAGAACAAGTAGATTATACATTATATGAAACACTCTGATAAAAGAAATATCATCATTCTTATAGTGTATGTTGATGATATCATCATCACTGAGAATGATAGTAAAGAATTGAAAGAAATCAATAAAATGATAGTACGAGAATTTGAAATCAAAGATCTTAGAATATTGAGATATTTTTTGAGAATGGAGATTGCTCGAAACAAAAAGGTATTTTGACCTCCCAAAAGAAATACACTTTAGATTTGTTAAAAGAAACAGAAACTGGCATGTTGGAATGCAAGCCAAGTAACACGTCGATTGAATTAGGGAATAAGAGAAAAATATTTGAAGAAACCTGATTAACAAAGATAGTTATCAGCGTCTTGTTGGAAAACTCATATATCTCTCACATACACGACCAAATATTGCCTTTGTAGTTAGCATAGTAAGTCAATATATACACTCACCATGTCAAGGTCATTTAAATGCAGTATACAAAATTTTGAGATATTTAAAATAAACTTTTGGAAAAGGTCTATTCTTTGTAAAAATTTGAAGATAGAAAAGTTGTTAAAACTGATGGATTCATAATATCTCCAGGTACTATATTTGCACCCTTGCAACCCAACAATCCCCCCCCCTCAAACAAAGGACCACAGGCCCCCCCTCAACATCGTTTTTGATGTCTGAATCCTCGACCCACTAGGATTTTTTTTGCCCCTCGGTCCACCCGACCTACTAAGACTTCCCACCTAGCTGCAATTAGGACTTTTTGCCCCTCGGTCCATCCGACCTACTAGGACTTCCCACCTCGTCGCAATTAGGACTTTTTACTCCTCGGTCCATCCGACCTACTGGGACTTCCCACCTAGTCGCAACTAGGACTTTTTACCCCTCGGTCCATCCGACCTACTATAACTTCTCACCTGGTGTCTGGTCCTCTTGATTCAGACACGGGAGCACCCATTTCCTTTGTTTAAGGTTCAAACCACATGGTTAGATCTGGATCATGGCTCATCCGGCAGTTAGTCCGGTGAAGAGCGGTCTCGCTCTGATACCACTTGTTAAAATCGATAGATTCAAAATATCTCCATAATGGTATGATATTATCCACTTCGGGCCTAAACTAGACCTGCCCACGGGCCGGGTCCAGCCCGGACCCGGCCCGGACCCGGCCCGTTGACCCGGTTAGCCGGGCCGAACCGTAACCGGCCCAGCAGCCTGCCGGGCCGGTTAAGGTTCAAGGCCTCTTGAACCGGCAGTTCAGCTGGTTAACCGCCGGTTCAAACAGTAACCGTGGTTTGAGTTTTTTTTGGGCTTTTTTGATTTTTTTAACGGTTTTTATATTTTTTAATGTGTGTTCAATCATTTATATATAAAATATATTTAATTAAATTACAATTTAATATATTGTTGCTAGGGATCGAACCATGACATTCTGAGACACAAACACATGTACTCACCACTGTTCTATAACACCTTTTGTTTATAAAAGTAATATAATTATATATATATAATATTTATATTTATTTAATTCAAATCTATTTTAAGACGCCGTTGATGGGGGAACGAACGCAATTCTCACCGGTCTTGGAATATGCACCACTAAACTATATTGACTTTTCTCTCTTTTTTTCAATATTTCCTTTATATAAATTTTAAATTTTAAATTTTTTAATATAATAATCTCGAACCGTCGTGAACCGTCGCGAACCGTGAACCGAACCGTGAACCGTAACCGTCTTGGACGGTTAAGGTTAAGGGTCGACCTGCCACGAACCGTCGAACCGGCGTTTCCGAACCGTCGAACCGGCATTTCCGAACCGTCGAACCGGCGGTTCTGAACCGTGGTCGGGTCTAGCCTAAACCCTCATGGCTTTGTTCTTGGGCTCTCCCCAAAAGACCTCATACCAATGGAGATACTTTCCATCCTTTTAACCTCATGATCTTTTCCATGTACTTTAGATGTGGGACTATGTTTGCACCCTTGCAACCCAACAAAAGTGTGTGTATATACTAATGTAGATTGGGCAGGATCAATTGATAATAAGAAGTTAAATTTTGGATATTGCACGATGGTATGGGAGAATTTAGTGACATGGCGTAGTAAAAAATAATCTATGATTGCAAGAAGTAGTGTTGAAGTGGAATACAGAGCTATGACTCATGGAATTTGTGAACTCATCTGGATCAAAAAAGTGATGAAAGATTTAAAAATTTAAATTGAAGGTACTATGTTATTCTATTGTGATAATAAATCACCTATCAATTATAGCTCACAATCCAATTCATCATGCATGATCAAACTAAACATGTAGAGGTTGATCGTCATTTCATTAGAGAAAAGGATGGATGAAGGCATTATTAGTATTAAGCATATTTCTACTTTTCACTAACTAGTCGATCTTCTTATAAAAGGATTATCTGAACAAGTTCATAAATTCCTTGAATGCAAGTTTGGTCATCAATATCTACAACCAAGGTTGAGGGAGAGTGTAGAAAATAATCAAATCTTTTTTTACGGAGAGTTAATCAAATCATGGGAGATATGAAAATTAATCAAATATTTTCTTATGGAGAGTCAATCAAATCATAAGTGAAAAAGGATATAATTAGATTGAGAATAATTTATTTTTGATAAAATATTTTTTATTTATATTTTATTCTTTATTTATTTATTAATTCTCAATCCTTGATTCATGAATAAAATTATGTGTGAGAATTTTTAAAAAATCACTATCATATACAACCAAAGAAATTAATAATAAATTTGAGATCTAGTAAGCAACTCTATTATGAGTCTTATTAACAAACAAAAATACACTGAAAGAGATATTCCGAGTCCCACCGTGTTTAGTTTAATTATTATTTTTTAAAAAAAATAATCGCTTATCATTTGGACAGGCATCTACTGTGTGTCCTTTAAGCTTCAAAACACTTCTACAGTGAAGAATCTCCCAATGTAAAATCATATTTATCCATATAAACTGTGAAATACCCTTACATTTGTGGATTCGCTCGGCATCTATCTGATTTACCTATCTGTATTTAACCGTGGGCCATAATGGAAGAATCTCCCAGTGTAAATTTTCTAACATTAATTTAATGTTCTCATTTAAAATCTAACATAAATTTGTTATTTATTTTTATTTGTACGTCTATGTAAAACACGGACAATTATGACTTAATGATGTTTAGGATTTACAGCAAGTAACTTTCTTCTATCACAAGTTTCCAACCCTAACGTGCCTGATAAAATACTAACATAAATGCAAATTTGTTGGGAAAATAACATTCGTACACCAGCTCTGTTTTATGGGAAATGAGAGAATGAATATTTAAAGGATTCAGAGACGAATTAGATGATACACATTGCGCACTGAAGCTCTCAGCTTTCTCACATGATTCATGAAGATATATAATGACTATTAGAGAATGAAGTTTCGTCCAATGACACAGTTGATGATAAGAAATTAGTCAGTAATTAATAGTTTTCCTTTAATTAAGAGCTAGCTACAACATTTGCTTTCCCTTTAATGCATACTTCATTGATTTGGTAGTCTCTTATGATCAGTTTCTGTTCGAGCAGGCCTTGATCTTTGACTCCAATAAACACCTCTGTCTCAGCCAGAAACATGAACAACACACACAGGTACCAACTCACTGGTCAGGCTGGAAGGTGAACAGTAGCTCACACATGTGAATCTACAAGTTTAGACATGCTCATAAATCGATTAAATCATTATAGGACGACACGATCAGGGTGATGTTGCGTGGGTGGATTCACATGAGCAGACACAGAGTTGAAGGATCCTTCGAATACGCCAAAGCCCCAACCCCATGCATCCATGTCGGCGCAACACCCTCCGCCTTCCTCGCTTAATCCCGTACAACTCCATCCTATTGCAGCTTCATATGCATGTATACCTTCAGACGCCACTGTACAACCATTAATTCACTCGCACCAACTCTGTTCTTTCTCTGGCCTTCTTCTCTTGGCATGTTCTTGACAAATCACAGCTCGGAATCTACTTGATGTGCGCATTTGCAACGACTGCGGCGAAGGGGATCAGTTGGCGGAGACCAAGACTCGTGTTGATTTGCCTCGCCTTCCTCTGCTGCGCCTCCTGGGTGTTGTTCCTGCTCCGGGGCGGAGCTGCGGCGGCGGTGGTTCCGCTTCCGGTGACGCTCCGGAGAAGGCTGAGGGTGGCAATGCAGGATGTCACGGTGGCCTCGCCGGTGGACAGAGAAGCGCCGGCGACGTTCGATGAGAGTAAGCGGCGGGCACCGAGCTGCCCAGATCCTCTCCATAACCGGTAGACAGTATTTAATTAAGCGCCGCATTTTGTTAGATATCGTGTAAAACCAGAATTTTTGATGTGGTCGTGTATTAGATTAGAGCTCAGGAACGAACCAACGAACGCTCTGTTTTCTTCCCCAATTTTGGTGATTGCTCGATCAGTTTTGATCTCTTCAAGTATTCCGCTGTTTTGCTCTGCAAATGGATGAACTATTTCGTCAAAGAAACAAACTATAGATAGGCATCAATTACTAGTTAGAAAGACATGTAGCATAATTCATAAAATTATTATTATTATTTTTCTCCAATTCTCAATTATTCCTTCACATGATGGCATGAACATTATCACCTTATCCTGTCCAATGTATAGTATACTGATCAAAGTTTGCTCATCATAGATGCATTGATGATTGATGTGTATATAGTATATACACACACTCTAGTTAATGATCTATCTCTTCTGCTCTCTTGTTTTTCTTGTAAAACTTGTCAGAGAATTTGTTTTTCCTTTTTTATTTAATTGTTTTAAATCAATATTAATGTAACTACATGCTTGATAATGTTGTGAAAAGTTTAACTTAGTCCATATAGGAACACCTAATTAAAAACGTCACAACTTAAGACAGTCTAGATGATTGATTGGGTAATAATTCGAGATTACTTGTATCAACAAAACTTTACAGTACATTTCAGAAAACACTAGTTGTTTATAGAAAGGAAAAAAGCCATTTCTACTAGATCAGTAGGCTGCGGGAATGCTGGCTGGGTTGCCAGTCCGATGGAGAAGAAGAGGAGGCTAGCTACTCTGCGGTTCTGCAAAATCAGCAGCTATCGTGATGCAGCTGACACGCAAAGCTTGGAAACGAGAGGTAGCCGATGACTATTTATGGGAAGCTTGGTACAGAACGTCAACTCAACTTGTTTGGGAAGAAGGTGGGAGTGGGACGACGTTTGCCGACGGCCATGCAAATTTAAAGCAGCGATTTGATGCGCCATGAAAAAAGGTCGAACGAATCGACGACTGCGTCTGTGCCCAGGAAGATAAAGCGAATTAACAAAATACAAATAAAAACTTGATCGTCTTGTCATGTCTAATGTCTTAGACTGGTGTTTGCTTGCTACACTCCCGGCCCGTGTCAAAATCAAACAGTTGTTTCCTTTCAATTCGTTCGGTGACTCGATGCAGGAGAGCATATTACAATGTGGCCTGGCACGGGCTACCTCAATGCCCCTCTCACAAACCGAATCATTATTATACAAACAAACAAAAAATTTCAGGCAAGTGACCACTCTAGTTTATTAAACATAGAAATGGGCAACCACGGACGACTTTTAAGGTTCGTGGAAACGATTGAACAAACTCACATGCATTTGGAGAACAAGAAGCTTTTTGGAAAACTAAGCAAAAGCACGAGAAGATAGATATTGTCGTCGATAGCATTTAAGTTTAGGGTAGATGAGTGGCGTGAGGAATCTTCTTTCTTTCCACATAGCCATTTTGATTTGTCATCGATCTCTTGGCCTCTTTTTCCACGGTCCATATAATTGAAGGACATGACCCACACTAATTGCTTGATTGTCTTGTACCTTAACAACCTTGGCCTCTTTAATTCCCTTTAAAATTTTACAACAGTCGTCCCATTGTGAACTAAAATTCGTAATTATTTCCCCACGTACACTCTACGTTTCTGACCACCAAGCCTTAATAAATGCTAATAATACGCACTTATATATGTATCGAACCCCACTACTTTTGCTTGCTCTGTTCTTCCGTTTCCGACTCTTCAATTGCTCACGCAAATTGTAGTTTGAAATGCTCTGCTTTCTGCTCTTCTTTGTGGCTCTGTTTCTGAGGCCGCCGGCGTCGGCCTCGTGGGACAGCTATTCGCCGCCGGAGTGCCCCTACCCTTGCTTGCCGCCGCCCACCTCGGTGAGCATCTGCCCTCCGCCACCACCGGCGGCCAGCTATCCGCCTCCATCACCGCCGGTCGCTGGCGGTGCTACTCCGGGATACTATTATCCTCCATACAATTACTTTCCGGCGCCGCCGCCGCCGAATCCTGTATTGCCGTGGTTCCCATGGTACTACACGTCACCTCCCTCGGCCTCGGCGGCTTCTTTTCTCGAGCAGGATGCTAGCGCTCTCATCGCCTCTTTCGTAATGCTCGCGTTGTGTTTGATTTTGTTCTAATTAGGCATGTTAGTTTCTTGCCGGTGATTGTAGCAAATGAATCAAGAAGGTTTTCGATTCAATTCATACTTCCTTACTTCGTGCCATTCCTTGACATTTTCTTGGTTTATTTGAAACAATTGATCTTAAAATTTGACGACAGAAGGAGCAAAAAGGGTTAAAAAAAAAACTGTCCCAAAAAAGCTTGGAAAAGTAAAAAAACAGGAGCTGATGAATTGGCATATCGATGCAAATATCTTCAAAAAGAAAGGAAAGATTCAAATTTCAAAAGAACATATAGAGGTTTAATCTCTCTTGTTCATTAAATATGAAACTAAACTAGCTGATTGAAACAACCCATTCATACTCTCCTCCAAACTTGAGCATATATTTATAAATATTTTATGTTCCAAGCTTTCACTTTTGGGTCTCAATTGCAGTAAGTTTTGTAACCTCTATCCACATGTAATAGAGGTTATTTCTCGAATGATAGGAACCGATCAGGCCTAGTGCGGCTACAATTCAAACATCACACGAGAAAGTATGCTTTTGGGAGTACTATAAATTGATTATAATTTATATTCACGTTTTTTTTTTTAAATCGATATTCACTGGAATTTAATGCCAATTAAGATCGTGATTAAGTACGCATTTCAATCTGTCAACCAACTATTTCTATTTTCCTAAATCTGAACCTTTCACAGTTGTTCTTGCTTTGAAGTGATCGAATCATATAAATCCTCTTGTGTTTTGATTCCTTGCGTTGCTTCAGCCATTTTTTCTGTTTCCGATCTTCAACAGATGGAAAAGTAATTTAGAAGATATCTTTTTCCCTCTCATCGACAGAGATTACACATACTTTTATTTATTTTTCAATCTCATGGACTGAAAAGACATCCACTGAATTATAAGATCAACAATTCACCAGTCACCTGATACCAGCACTGGCCTGGACTGGCATGCCAAATCTCTCATTTGTAAGAAAGCACAACCGCGACGAGAAGAAGGAAGAATCATTTGGAAGATCCATTTTGAGTCCTGCCCACAAAAGCCCGCTGCTGCAAATGCCTCAGGCTCTGCTCCATGCTCACCTTTATCATATCTGCCAACATCTTCTTTGCTTTTCCCATCTGCTCACCGCCATCCATGTTGGACACTATGTTGCAGACAATGCTATCGAAAGTGCCCGTCTGCAACTCTGATCTTATACACCGCGAGCTTCGCAGTAGCTGAAGCAGCAAGTGAGCTTTGACTTGAGACTTTGGGGTTCCCTGAATGGTGAGCTGAAGAAGACCAGGAATTGCACCTTCTTTGAGTATGACGTCTCTGTACCTGCTCTGATCGCTCTCGCACAGTGCGAGGAGGGCTCCTACTGCATGTTCTCGACTCCGAAGCGAGCCTTCTTCTAGCACCTCCACAATGGTGAGAACGCCGCCTTCTGCAGCTGTCAAAGCAGCCCTTCCTTCCTCAAAATTCACCAGCAATTCCAAGAGCGCGCTGCACTTCTCGGTGATCTTGGACGACTTTCTGCAATTTCTGAGCAGACATAACAATGTCGGAACAGGGTGCAGTGGAAGAATGATGGTGAGGTTCTCAGGGATCGTCGAGAGATTGTAGAGTGCCGTGAGAGCATCAATCTTTGCTTGTGGATTGCCATCTACAAGGATTTTGATGAGGAGGGGGAGCGCGCCGGAGGTGCTGATAGTAGGCCTGTTGGGGAAGGAAGCCGAGAGGGTGAGGACTGCTGCAGTGGCGTACTCTTGCAAGGTAGAATCCGATGATTGCAAGAAGTGAACAAGTGGCACGAGTGCTCCGGCTTCGACAATCTTGATTTTGTTTCTGCAACCACAATGCAAAATTACCATTAAAACATATCCTACGAGAAGCAAATTCGCAGCCAGTGATTATGCTTTAGTTCAGTCCTAACAGTTTCAGAACAAATTCCAGCTTGTAATTAGTTCAGTCCTAACAGTCATTGGGCAGATCAACTCTACAGTGAAAAGAAAAGGGTGACCTCCAAGAGAGGGAAAACAAGAACAGAAATCTAGCTTCCTCTCCATTAAGCGAAAGCAAGCAACCACAAGGACGAATCATTAGAGATCATAACAGTTTGTACATGTAAAGGAGCCATAGTTCCTGCCTCAGAGCATCAAAGCTCGCACCTTTCGTCCTTGACGGCGAGATTCACGAGGGCGAGGATGGCGGCTTCACCAGAGTCTGAGTTTAGAGACCGAAGCATCGACACAAGGGGCACGACGGCGCCGGCAAACTGCCTCCGGTTCCTCGACGACGTCTTTGTCAGCCGTCTGATCTCCCTGGCCGCTGCGATCCTGCACGCCTCGTCCTCAGACCTGATCTGTTTCATGATCTTCGCCACCTCATCCAGCTCGCCTGCGAGTCCAGCCTCCAGTGCTGCCATGCCGTCGTCTCTCTCTCTCGCTCTCCCTCTCTCTGTGACTCTGTCTCCGTGGAGCGGCGAAGGGGGAGGCTCAGGTTATATAGCACAGAAAGGCACGAGAATATCCCGCCGACATTCCGTTAACGCGCCGTCAACGATGTACGTGTCGACATTTCATATGTGGTGTCGGCTAACAAACACTGAGATCCTCCCAGGACCACTGAACAATTTCCATCGTTCCGATTGGAATCCGACGGATGAAAATTAATCCCGATCGATTACGCTGAAAATAATGACAACGATATGATCCAAATTCACAATAATTCTTCTGCAACAAATTATTTATACAGTTCTACTAGGCTGCAATAATAAAATAATTAATAAATTTTATTTCCTTTTTTTCTTTGTTTGCTCACACTTATTAAAAAAAAAAATCTTTGTGAAGCAACTTGATCCAAATGAGTGAATGAATTATAGGGAACATGATCGGATGTCCCATAAAAAAAGATCGAAACCCATGATTTGGTTTATTCGAATACTTTTTTTGTTTTTTTTTTAAGTTGCATAAGAACAACGCGAGCGTTGCGTAAGTGACGAGTGTAGCAAAGACTGTGGAATAAAGCAAAGGATCGGGCTTCATGGCCGTTTATTTGCTTAACGGCGAAGGCTGCATGCCATGGCTATATCTTCAGATCAGCAAGCACAAAAATGTAAAGCAGTGTGGCTACGTTAGACAAACAAATGGAAGCAGTACTATTCTTAATTACGACGTTTGTCGCCTTTTTTCTTCTACATGATTATATTAATAATTGGTTAAATAGCAATTCTTTTGAAGGAGTTGGCATGCATGTTTGTTCATGCCAAACAATCTACAAACCGTTATATATACATGAGATTAATTATACCAGCTTTGATGACAAATTTTACTGACTCAAAAGTTTTTGCAAAAGACTAACATAAAATATTCCAAAAGTTAGATCACATATAACCGAAAGTTTGTGGTGTCGTGAAGGACGTGGCTTTCTCTGAGGTAAAAGTTAAGACTGCGTGCGAAGGTCAAAATCCGGATTGATGTGACAAGATGGGTCAATACGGACCCAATCCCAACATAGGGAGATATCTGTCACCTCGGGCTCAGATCATACTTCCAGCTCAGCATGGGCTCCCCCTTGACTCCCACTTGGGCTCCCAAAGTCATCTCGTCTCGGTCAACTTTGTCTCGGTCAATTTTGTCTCGATCATTTCAATCGTCTTGTCTCGATCAGTCTCATCTCGATCATCTCAGTCGTCTCGTCTCGGGCCAGCCTCGTTTTGACCATCTTGACCTTGGAGTCTCATTTCGACCACTCTGTCTCGACTGACTCCATCTCGGATTCCATCTTCACGCCTTCTGTGAACCGCTATCTTACATGACCTGCTAAAGGGAAACGCAAACATTCTCACAGATACGCAGCAGTCCAAGAATGAACAAGCGGTTACGAGGTTGTCAGACTAGGTCCTCTATCTCTGTGGAGGCCTTATACCCCTCTTTCTACACATAAAGCCAAATTTGCAAGAAAATGATTGTCGGATCTGGTCCCTTTTGTAGGTTGCTCAAAACGGGGTAAGGAACTTCAAATCGGATCTCTATCTCATCCGTGGAGGCCTTAAGCATAAAAGGCTTAGCGTTACAACCTTTTTTTGATTTCGCAGGTTTGACTCCAAAAACTCTGCCCTAATATTATTTTCTTTCCCTAATTGTCCACTTTTCATCATCTTACGAAGACCGCAGAAGCTCCGCATGGCTGCGATCGACTGCCATCGAGAGAGCAAAGAACTTGGAAGGTATTGGGGCGTCGGAGTAGCGGAAGCAAACCTCGAGGAGTCCGTTGGAGAAGGAGGCTATGTATGCACCAGTTTGCACTAACCATCTTCTTGAAGTGTGTTTCTGCCATAGCTATTAAAGGACTTGTTGGTCTCTTCTATGCATCTTCAGCAGTTCTTTTGGAGTGTATCTGTTGGTCAGTAAATGTTTTCTTTGTTGCTGCTATTCAATAATAGCCTTAGTTCTTGTTTCTATTTGTAAGAGCAGGTTGAGATCATCCATCATCTTTGTTGACTAAGCTCTTTTTATGATGATGATGGAATTTTTTTATATTAGGGAGGCATTGACTGAGGTTAGTTTTTATTTTTCCATTTGAAATTTAATTTTTATGTCAATTTTTGTGCATCATGTTGATGTGTTCTATTCTATTAGATAATGAAACATAATTATTCCTCATATGAGTTTTTTTGTGGCACACTCAATATATATGTTATTTAGTTAATGTTGATATTTAATTTTAGAGCATACATAATTTTATGATTATAAAATTTAAATTTTATTTGACTTTATTAAATATATTATATTGTTGTAGCCAACCGTTATATCCTAGCTCCGCCCCTGGTCGGAGTGCCCTATTATCCAGTATTAGTCTAACCTCTTCTTGTCTGATCTCCTGCGTTCTAATTAATCCAGAAATCCACGTCGGACTACTCATTGATTAATAACTTGACTATCCGCGATATTTGATAGTAAAAATCGTTATACAAGATTTCCGAAAGCTTCTTTCTATGCCTTTAGACGTGATACAACGTCCACAGCTTCGTCTTCGATTCGACGGTTAGATAAATTTTAACCTGTTGCCTTGAATTCCATATGAATCCATCATTTGCATTGATTTGATGTCGATAAAGAATTCATTAAGAAGAAGAAGTCATCGGGCTGTCCTTTCCGACTGAAATGTTAATTTCTTAATTTATACGATTGTATTTTTTATATTTTTAGACTTATATGATTGTGTCTAGCTAAGCAACTCAGGGAGCAAGTAGTTAATAGACCAGAGAGCCGCTTGAAAACTGTTAACCAAGAAGTTAACAATGCAAATTAAGAGTGAAAAAGTGTTTACTTAGATAGTGTCACTGTAATTAATTATCTATGCCTTGTGGCGACAGAAAAGCTCCGGAAGTCATTAGATTTTTATGACAACTTCAAAGATTGATTTGCTTTTATTGGGAATGAATTATAGGGCAAGCCATATATATATCATTGGAAAATCACGTATCTAATTGTCATTCCTATAAGAAGTCATGATAAATTTAACTGAAGTCTACATGCATGGATGGTACTATTATTTGAGAATTTGAAAGGTTCAATCAATTTTTTATATTCTTAATAATGATTTTCTTTCTTTAAGACTTTTTAATTAGTTTGTCCATTGTTAGACTTACTTTTCATTCTCAAGGTCTTAAGAAATATAAAATCTCATTTAATACTTTTGATTAATTTTAGAGAGTTATTCCAAGCCTTGCCCTATAAAGGTCATCTTTTGTATTATTGGAAGGACGATTTTTTTTTTAATATATAAATATATATATTATGAGCTCTTAAACTTGTTAGAATATTTATCTTCTTTAAACTTTTGATGGATTCCCTAGAATGAGAGTATTAAGACTTACCTTGTGTTACCTCTTATATTTCTCATACTTTTTCAGATGTCAAATCGTTGGTATCAGAGAAACAAGTCAAATGGTGGTTATCGCAAAGAGACTTTTATAATATTAAGGTTTAAGGAGTGTCCGAAGTGAATCTTTGGAACATAATATTGAGAGTCATGGTTCGAAGGCTGATTTTGTAAATTATGAAATAGATGGAAATGATGATTCCCGTGATGATGCAACTCGGGGTCAAAAATGTCAAAGGAACAATATTTGTGAGAAATCTTTTGATACTTTAAAATTGGCATTTCAAATTTTGATGGAAGAAATGAGCCTAATGCTCATACTCCATTGAAAGAGTTTTTGAATTCAAAGAAATATCAAAAAATCATAAAGTGAAATTTATTGTCATCAAGCGGAAGATTGCATCATATTCTTTGACTTCAGAAGATATGCATCCATTTGGATAATGACAATGTCACTGTAATTAATTATCTATGTACCTTGTGTGTATAGTTTGATCGATATATCAGAGTTTAGGATTGTTTTTTTTTTCACTAATTTAAAATTTAAAATGAAGCAGGTGCATGAGTACTACTGGGAAAGTTGATCCTTCGTCCTCTTCTTCCAGTCAATTAGGAATTATGGCTTCGATCTGTTTGGAAGTTTCAGAAAGGAGACGATCGATATATGATGCTGGAATTAATTTCATAATCTATAATATATGGACACAGGCCGGTTATGTACTGTTTGTTTGTGTATATATTATAATAAGAATAGATGATTAATGAAACATACTGATTTTATACGGTCAAAATAATGTTAACTATACATTAATTTTTTATTACTCTACAGCCTGTCCCCGGGGCAATGGTGTAACGGTAATGGGTTGAAATATCCCCAGCTACGGTGTATTTGCAAGAATTTTCTTTCAAATGGAGAACGCAATCAAAGGATGCTGGGCACAGCCTGCTTCCCGATTTACCTTGATGATCGGTGGGAAACTTCCACCGAGTATCATTTTTTTTTATTACTCTACAGCCCGCTTCAGTTGACCATTCAACTACTTAAAGTCAACCGTGCGTTGTCGAAGACTCGAGATAAGTTTTTGGCAGATTTAATATTACAAAATGTATACAAAAATGTTACAAGAGACAAGCAGTCGCTTTCTTTGAACTCTAATAAAGGAGCTGGCGAAGGGATACAAACTAAAGCCTCTTCCTCAAACGCCCGGCCCGAACAAGCAGCAAAGCACAAAAATGCTTCTCTCTTCTTCTTCTTCTTCCACGCGTTATTTGATTTGTGCCATGGCTGTCATGCTTGCTGTTGTGTTCTCCACCCAGTTTGGACTGGCCACTGCAGGTGCTACTTTATCAGACCTGTGTTCGTTTTCTTTTTCTGATACCAGTACTGTTCCAGTACTGTTCGAAGATGCCTAATTAAGTTGGTTCATTCTTCTAACCATCTGTAGGAAGGATATTAGGTGGGAGAACTGGAATAATGACGCCGCCATCTCCAACAGGGAACCCTGTCAAACATGATTTCCCTCCACCTCGTCCATGATTCTGCAGGGTGTTTATATATTTATATGCTATATATGTTGCAGATCAGAACATGCATGGTTAATTGTCTTGTCTTCCATCTTAATGAATGCACAAGTTTGTTACTTGCTTTAGTCGTGTAATTGAACTCTCATAATGCATGATTCGCTTTAGCTAAACATAACTACAATAATACATCAGAAAGTAGTATAATTTTCTATGTATTCATGTGTTAGAATGTAAATACATTGGTTTCAAGAATTAATATAATATAGAATATATAAGTTTTTGTTTCAAAGATATAGAATACATATCCTATATATATATTTCAAATGCCATATATAAGAATTTTAAATCATAGTACTACCACACATCTTCTGGCCCAGACTAAATAAAGAATTGCATATTCTTTTGTATATTATACATGAAGAGAGTCTTCATTCAGAAGGATTCTTAGTACACAACTAAAGAAAGGTACCAGTGGTTCATATGTTTGCCCATTGTATACCATTATGGACGTTTGGCCCAAAAGCCGATCTATGTCTAATTCAATATAATTATTCAAATTAAATCATTCCTCATCATGTTAGTGGTTTACATAATGCATCTATTAAATCTATGTTTTTTAAATTTCAATAATGTTAATATTAGCATATTTTTGTTACCATCCTCACCAGAAATATAAGAGAAATTTATTGAATATTGAATCAATTCAAACTTATCTGTTGAATCATCTAAGTTGATGATCTTAAACTGTCAAACTCTGTGTTATTTGGTTATCCGAGGTGAGTTATTGAGTACCAACATCTTTGATTGCTCAAGTTGTCGAGTGCTTGAATTGGTCGAGATGCTCAAGTGGGATGTTGCTAGCTCTCCTGAGTATTGTGAGGTCTGACGACCTGATGCTTCCCGAGTCCCAGTGAAAATTGAGAAGCTTGCTGAGTGTTCTTGATCTCGAGTGCCGAGTTGGGACGCTCTTGGTCCCATGCTAAGTCAAGACGTGAGTACTCCTGTCGAGTTGTTGGAAGATAGTGCAAAGTTGTCGAGCGAAACTGAGTACTTAGGAAGTTTTTCGAGTTACGAGTCAAGAATCCGAGTTGCCCAACTGTCGAGTTTAACTAGGTCACCCAATCAGGAATAAGAGATGTCAATGCTTATGTCTGACGTAGTTTTTTTGAAACAAATTCGTCCCCCTCTAGTTGTGCTTCGATATTATGATAGACGTCTGTTTTCCAAGATACAATGGCTGATCGCAATCACCACCAAGCACGGGTTAGTAGTCATGACGAACTTAGCTTGTACCCGAATGCTATCATGGTGATTCTATCGAATAGAGATGCACGTCGGAGAAGAAGAATAGGGGAACGCTATTGCTTCTGCTCTATTTGCTTGAGGTCATGAGCTTCATTCTTTACTAGTCGACCGTGGAACGCCAGCCGCTAGTCGACCGTTTCAATCGCGTGTTCACATATGAGTCAACTTAATTCAGTATAATTTAGACCTTGGATTTACACTTCCTACAAATCCACGCGTAAGAAAAAGTGCATCCCCATATATACGTTGACAACATTAATATTTATGAAACATTATAAATCAATAATAAAATTATGAAATTGAAATTTTGAATGTAGAACTAAACTCTCACTTTCCAACTATCTCTAATGTTATTAAAAGTAATATAATTATTTATAATCATAAACGAAGCGTACTGGTGTGGGTTATGTTATTCCATCATTTCTTTCCTAATTAAATAATAATTACGATTATTATAAACGACTAATCATGAATCATGATATACATAAAAAAACGATGGAATAGTCCATCCCAACCTTCTACGTTGACTTGGCCATTCATGCAAGTGTCGGCAAAACCCTTTCCCCATGAATGCACGAAAATTTTTGAATTTTTTTTTCCTAAGTGTCATCCTTGGAATCTGACACAGACCTCACGACCATTTATGAGGAGGGCATTATCTCAGCTTCGATCCTTGCTCATTTCAACAATTCTACTCCGTCATAACTAATTCAGGTATGTCTTGAGGGCGCTTTTCTATAATCCAAATTGTTGTTTGATGAGACAAATAATAATTGTGTTCTTCCTAAGATCTTATAATGAGCTTATATATTTTAAAGAACTAAAAGGACAAGTAATTGTTCTTCGTAAGAATATAATTGATGCACTTATTATGAATGATTATTGACGCGTCTAAATTCTCTTTATATATATAAACATACTTCACAAAAAAAAATGCTTGACGAATCCAATTAAATTCCACGTGAATTTTATTGTGCAACTGCTAAAATACAAAGCATCAGTTGAACCCACCCTACTTGACACCTCCACGGAATCAGCTGCAACTTCTACGTACATCACATGCATTCAATTACAAGCCGGGCCCCCACAAGACTACGCGCCTGTTCATCCACTCCTTAACGAGACATTCATTCCACGTTTAATTTTAATTGTTTTTTAAGGCCCCAGTGTGTTTTTTTTTTTGCATGCCGCGTCATACTAATTATATAGACTAACTAGCTACCTTAACTTATTTCAGTATATATCAGGACTAAATTAAAGAAGAAAATTGATTAAGTATGAAGTGATTCATTAAGATACTTTTCCAGTCTCATATATCACGCAAAGCCTAGTGTGTATAGTTTCAGAAACCTGTAACGTTGCACCTTAACTTTCTACCATTTAAGATAATGAATGCTGCTGCTACATGACAAACTGCTTTAACAAATCGATATTTGTCTTCTTCTTCTTTCAGTTTCTCTTCCTTGAAACCAATGGGCTATACAACATTAGAACACAGGTGGAACTCACTTTTTTCTGTTTGTCTTCTCTTATATAAAGAATATATAAAACTGACGAAAATTAAAAAAAATCCAGTAATTAAATTAAATTAAATTAAACTACTTGAACATTTATTCCTTCTCCCGGACGAGCCCGTATGCTTTCTCCAGAACCGGTCCGAACCGGTTGACGTAGAGCCGGACACTTTGCTGGCGGAGGTAGACTTCCTGCATCCTGTGCCAACCTTCCTTGTGGATCGACTCCGGGTCCGTGAACACCTTGTCGTCCCTCGGATACGCGTCAAGAAGCGTGCTCTCGTCGATGCTGATGTCGTACTGGATGTACTCGAGATTCATACCCATCGCTGGCTCCGCGTAGAAATTGGTGGCGATCCAGTCCAGCTTGGCAAGCGGCACCACCTGGACCACGACCGCTCCGGTGGGTAGGAAGACGAAATTGGTCAGGCCGGCGCCGTGCACGCCAACCATCACGTCGCACGAGTTCACCACGTGCGCGAACCGGGCGACGTCCATGAAGTCCGGCTCCGCCGCCACCGCCTCGAAGCCCACCGCTTCCGCGGCCGCCGTCAGCGCGTCCAGGTTCGCGAACTTCCTCGTGCCGCTGCGCGCGATGAACAGAAGGCGCGGCTTCGTGGGGTTTTTCTTCGGTCCGACTCGGGCGCGGCCGAGGCCGTAGACGCTGCGGGTGAGCTCGACGAAGCCGGCGATGGAGTAGCCATCGGGGGCCTCTGCGGCGTCGATCATCAAATCGCGCTTCGCGCGCAGGCCGACCGTCAGGCGGTCGAAGCAATGCACGCGGTCGTCGCCGTCGAGGTCGATGACGTCGAAGGCGGATAGCTGGGTCAGATACGGTCGGTACTTCATCATCCACCAGCCTTGCAAACTGGAAATGGCGAACCGGACTTGTCGGTGGAGCGGGCCGGCTGTCTGAAAGAGAGGGACGAGCACGTCGGCGAAGTCGTGGAAGCAGTTTCCGCAGTGGCCGCCGGTGGAAAAGAGCACGCCTGAGACGGAGTGGCGGACGTCGCAGTTTGGGGCGGCGGAGGCGTGCAGTGTTGTGACGATGAAAGAGCGGACTTTGGCCTTGGCGGAATGGTCGTACTTGCGGGGATACGGTTTGATCTCCCATGACGATGCAGGGGTGTCTCTGGATACAACGAGCATTACGGAAGAGAGATTCTTCCCGATGACTCTGATATCGCCATCTAAATCGCAGATGTCTAATCTGTACTGGGAGAAATCGCAAATTGGTTTCTTCGCAGGCATAACTTCTGAAACAAGTCAGTGTGGAATTCAGGCGTGGATTTAAAAAGTACAAGTAGGTATGTTCGAAGAATAACCTGGTTGATTGTGATCGATAGCTGATGGTTTCGACGACACTTGTTTATCATTTTTCACTTTGGTTCCTTCCTCCTCCTCGTCAACTGGGAATCAAGATTGGTGAACAGAGTGATTGGCGTAATCTTAATTAAAAAAGACAGAAAAAGTAAAGAAAATGAATGGCATATTATTACCTGACCAATTCCTCCCAGTGATAACAACCTTCTCTTCTTCGAAGGAAGAATTGATCGCGCTCTCGTCTTCTTCATTTGCCGGGTCACTACCTGTCGATAGAATGCTCCTGCCTTCTTCGACAGCAGAATTCGCAGTAGCCGCATCGTCCAACGACGAAGACGGTGGAACCTTGCAATTCACTGCGTGAACTTCAAACAGAGTCACATCATTGTTGAAGTAGACCAGCAAGAACAGAGTTGAAGAACAGAGTTGGGCAACTCACAGATAGACAGATGGTCGATTCCCTCTTCACTTCTGTACATTATGACATAAATCATCGACGCCAAAATGCATCCAATAATTAGCCCTGACCCAAAACTCCGGGGCTCCGCCAGCGGCCGGAACCTGAGCCTCTTCATCTCCTTCATCCTGCAGGAGCTTTATCTCAGACGCTGAAGAATGGAAACTCGTTCAAATATATAAGGACTTGACATGTTGAAGGGACAGGAGGAAGAACAGATTCTTCAGTGTCGGTGGGCGAGGATCGATGATTGCATTTATTGTTTGATTTTTATTCTAAGTATGCGGCTGGAAGAATGTGACAGAACGAAGGCCATAGATTCAGACTTACGCCGCTGCAAAGAATCCAGAGAAAGATTACGACTGGCCAGCAGAAAAAACTATAATTTGAGCTGGGTTTTACAATGATTCAACTCGTCGAAGACAAAAATCAAATCTCCTAAATAATGTTGAATAGTTTATTTTCAATAGGACAAAAGGATTAGGCAACGCATTTAGTATTCAAAACGTCTCGTCTTGAATAACTTGCATGGATTCAGAAAATAAAAGAAACAAATTTTAATTAGATCCATTTGTTGGTATGAAAAGATGGGCGCTATTTGTTGGTCCATGATGGAGGCATTAATTTTACAACCGCCTCTCACAAATGCATAATGAAACAGTGGAAACTTAGAAGAAGCTGCCATGGCTAATATTTTAATTAATCGAATCGGATAGGTCGTAGAAGAAACCGTGAGACTATGAATAAGAACATGATTGCCCATTTATTCTTTTTAGATGCTTGTAGCGAAGTCAAGGGATCAAAGAAAGCAATGGGAAAGCTGCTCTTTTGACAAACTTTTCTTCCTTGTTTCATTAACCATCAAATGATCAATTTAATTTGACCATGGAACAGTGAGCTGGCGCATCCTTCTGAACTACTCGAGGATCAACATAGCTGCTTCGATTTCATTTGAGATACGAT
>NC_133864.1:12466435-12489336 GCF_044706935.1 Curcuma longa | reverse complement strand
TATACTAATGTAGATTAGGCAGGATCAATTGATGATAAAAAGTCAAATTTTGGATATTGCACGAGAGACGAGAGAATTTAGTGATATGGCGTAGCAAAAAATAATCTATGGTTGTAAGAAGTAGTGTTGAAGCGGCATATAGAGCTGACTCATGGAATTTGTGAACTCATCTGGATCAAAAGAGTGATGAAAGATTTGAAAATTTAAATTGAAGATACTATGCTTTTCTATTGTGATAATAAATTAGCTATCAGTTATAGCTCACAATCCAATTCATCATGCATGATCAAACTAAACATGTAGGAGTTGATCGTCACTTTATTAAAGAAAAGGGTAGATGAAGGCATTATCGATATTGAGCGTATTTGAACTTATCACTAACTAGTCGATCTTTCTTACAAAAGGATTATCTGAACAAGCTCATAAATTTCTTGAATGCAAGCTTGGTTTCATCAATATCTACAATCAAGCTTGAGGAAGAGTGTTGAAAATAATTAAATTTTTTCCTTACGGAGAGTTAATCAAATCATAGGAGATATGTAAATTAATCAAATATTTTCTTATGGAAAGTGAATTAAATCATGAATAAGATATAATTAAATTAAAAATAATTTATTTTTGATAAAATATTATTTATTAATTCTCATTGTATAAATGAATAAAATTATGTGTGAGAATTTTTCAAAAATCACTATCATATATATACAACCAAAGAAATTAATAACAAATTTGAGATATAGTAAGCAACTCTATTATGAGTCTTATTAACAAACAAAAATACACTGAAAGAGATATTCCGAGTCCCACCGTGTTTAGTTTAATTATTTTTTTTTTTTAAAAATAATCGCTTATCATTTGGACAGGCATCTACTGTGTGTCCTTTAAGCTTCAAAACACTTCTACAGTGAAGAATCTCCCAATGTAAAATCATATTTATCCATATAAACTGTGAAATACCCTTACATTTGTGGATTCGCTCGGCATCTATCTGATTTACCTATCTGTATTTAACCGTGGGCCATAATGGAAGAATCTCCCAGTGTAAATTTTCTAACATTAATTTAATGTTCTCATTTAAAATCTAACATAAATTTGTTTTTTATTTTTATTTGTACGTAGATGTAAAACACGAACAATTATGACTTAATGATGTTTAGGATTTACAGCAAGTAACTTTCTTCTATCACAAGTTTCCAACCCTAACGTGCCTGATAAAATACTAACATAAATGCAAATTTGTTGGGAAAATAACATTGGTACAACAGCTCTGTTATATATATATATATATAGTATTTTATGGGAAATGAGAGAATGAATATTTAAAGGATTCAGAGACGAATTAGATGATACACATTGCGCACTGAAGCTCTCAGCATTCTCACATGATTCATGAAGATATATAATGACTATTAGAGAATGAAGTTTCGTCCAATGACACAGTTGATGATAAGAAATTAGTCAGTAATTAATAGTTTTCCTTTAATTAAGAGCTAGCTACAACATTTGCTTTCCCTTTAATGCATACATCATTGATTTGGTAGTCTCTTATGATCAGTTTCTGTTCGAGCAGGCCTTGGTCTTTGACTCCAATAAACACCTCTGTCTCAGCCAGAAACATGAACAACACACACAGGTACCAACTCACTGGTCAGGCTGGAAGGTGAACAGTAGCTCACACATGTGAATCTACAAGTTTAGACATGCTCATAAATCGATTAAATCATTATAGGACGACACGATCAGGGTGATGTTGCGTGGGTGGATTCACATGAGCAGACACAGAGTTGAAGGATCCTTCGAATACGCCAAAGCCCCAACCCCATGCATCCATGTCGGCGCAACACCCTCCGCCTTCCTCGCTTAATCCCGTACAACTCCATCCTATTGCAGCTTCATATGCATGTATACCTTCAGACGCCACTGTACAACCATTAATTCACTCGCACCAACTCTGTTCTTTCTCTGGCCTTCTTCTCTTGGCATGTTCTTGACAAATCACAGATCGGAATCTACTTGATGTGCGCATTTGCAACGACTGCGGCGAAGGGGATCAGTTGGCGGAGACCAAGACTCGTGTTGATTTGCCTCGCCTTCCTCTGCTGCGCCTCCTGGGTGTTGTTCCTGCTCCGGGGCGGAGCTGCGGCGGCGGCGGTTCCGCTTCCGGTGACGCTCCGGAGAAGGCTGAGGGTGGCAATGCAGGATGTCGCGGTGGCCTCGCCGGTGGACAGAGAAGCGCCGGCGACGTTCGATGAGAGTAAGCGGCGGGCACCGAGCTGCCCAGATCCTCTCCATAACCGGTAGACAGTATTTAATTAAGCGCCGCATTTTGTTAGATATCGTGTAAAACCAGAATTTTTTATGTGGTCGTGCATTAGATTAGAGCTCAGGAACGAACCAACGAACGCTCTGTTTTCTCCCCCAATTTTGCTGATTGCTTGATCACTTTTGATCTCTTCAAGTATTCCGCTGTTTTGCTCTGCAAATGGATGAACTATTTCGTCAAAGAAACAAACTATAGATAGGCATCAATTACTAGTTAGACTCAGAATACAAAATTGAAGAATAATTCATAAAATTATTATTATTATTTTTCTCCAATTCTCAATTATTCCTTCACATGATGGCATGAACATTATCACCTTATCCTGTCCAATGTATAGTATACTGATCAAAGTTTGCTCATCATAGATGCATTAATGTGTATATTTATACACACTCTAGTTAATGATCTATCTCTTCTGCTCTCTTGTTTTTCTTGTAAAACTTGTTAGAGAATTTGTTTTTCCTTTTTTATTTAATTGTTTTAAATCAATATTAATGTAACTACATGCTTGATAATGTTGTGAAAAGTTTAACTTAGTCCATATAGGAACACCTAATTAAAAAGGTCACAACTTAAGACAGTCTTAGATGATTGATTGGGTAATAATTCGAGATTACTTGTATCAACAAAACTTTACAGTACATTTCAGAAAACACTAGTTGTTTATAGAAAGGAAAGGAACTATTTCTACTAGATCAGTAGGCTGCGGGAATGCTGGCTGGGTTGCCAGTCCGATCGAGAAGAAGAGGAGGCTACTCTGCAGTTCTGCAAAATTAGCAGCTATCGACACGCACGCAAAGCTTGGAAACGAGAGGTAGCCGATGACTATTTATGGGAAGCTTGGTACAGAACGTCAACTCAACTTGTTTGGGAAGAAGGTGGGAGTGGGACGACGTTTGCCGACGGCCATGCAAATTTAAAGCAGCGATTTGATGCGCCATGAAAAAAGGTCGAACGAATCGACGACTGCGTCTGTGCCCAGGAAGATAAAGCGAATTAACAAAATACAAATAAAAACTTGATCGTCTTGTCATGTCTAATGTCTTAGACTGGTGTTTGCTTGCTACACTCCCGGCCCGTGTCAAAATCAAACAGTTGTTTCCTTTCAATTCGTTCGGTGACTCGATGCAGGAGAGCATATTACAATGTGGCCTGGCACGGGCTACCTCAATGCCCCTCTCACAAACCGAATCATTATTATACAAACAAACAAAAAATTTGAGGCAAGTGACCACTCTAGTTTATTAAACATAGAAATGGGCAACCACGGACGACTTTTAAGGTTCGTGGAAACGATTGAACAAACTCACATGCATTTGGAGAACAAGAAGCTTTTTGAAAAACTAAGCAAAAGCACGAGAAGATAGATATTGTCGTCGATAGCATTTAAGTTTAGGGTAGATGAGTGGCGTGAGGAATCTTCTTTCTTTCCACATAGCCATTTTGATTTGTCATCGATCTCTTGGCCTCTTTTTCCACGGTCCATATAATTGAAGGACATGACCCACACTAATTGCTTGATTGTCTTGTACCTTAACAACCTTGGCCTCTTTAATTCCCTTTAAAATTTTACAACAGTCGTAATTATTTCCCCACGTACACTCTACGTTTCTGACCACCAAGCCTTAATAAATGCTAATAATACGCACTTATATATGTATCGAACCCCACTACTTTTGCTTGCTCTGTTCTTCCGTTTCCGACTCTTCAATTGCTCACGCAAATTGTAGTTTGAAATGCTCTGCTTTCTGCTCTTCTTTGTGGCTCTGTTTCTGAGGCCGCCGGCGTCGGCCTCGTGGGACAGCTATTCGCCGCCGGAGTGCCCCTACCCTTGCTTGCCGCCGCCCACCTCGGTGAGCATCTGCCCTCCGCCACCTCCGGCGGCCAGCTATCCGCCTCCATCACCGCCGGTCGCTGGCGGTGCTACTCCGGGATACTATTATCCTCCATACAATTACTTTCCGGCGCCGCCGCCGCCGAATCCTGTATTGCCGTGGTTCCCATGGTACTACACGTCTCCTCCCTCGGCCTCGGCGGCTTCTTTTCTCGAGCAGGATGCTAGCGCTCTCATCGCCTCTTTAGTAATGCTCGCGTTGTGTTTGATTTTGTTCTAATTAGGCATGTTAGTTTCTTGCCGGTGATTGTAGCAGATGAATCAAGAAGGTAAGAAGGTTTTCGATTCAATTCATACTTCCTTACTTCGTGCCATTCCTTGACATTTTCTTGGTTTATTTGAAACAATTGATCTTAGAATTTGACGACAGTAGGAGCAAAAAGGGTTAAAAAACTGTCCCAAAAAAGCTTGGAAAAGTAAAAAAACAGGAGCTGATGAATTGGCATATCGATGTAAATATCTTCAAAAAGAAAGGAAAGATTCAAATTTCAAAAGAATATATAGAGGTTTAATCTCTCTTGTTCATTAAATATGAAACTAAACTAGCTGATTGAAACAACCCATTCATGCTCTCCTCCAAACTTGAGCATATATTTATAAATATTTTATGTTCCAAGCTTTCACTTGGGTCTCAATTGCAGTAAGTTTTGTAACCTCTATCCACTTGTAATAGAGGTTATTTCTCGAATGATAGGAACCGATCAGGCCTAGTGCGGCTACAATTCAAACATCACACGAGAAAGTATGCTTTTGGGAGTACTATAAATTGATTATAATTTATATTCACGTTTTTTTTTGGAAATCGATATTCACTGGAATTTAATGCCAATTAAGATCGTGATTAAGTACGCATTTCAATCTGTCAACCAACTATTTCTATTTTCCTAAATCTGAACCTTTCACAGTTGTTCTTGCTTTGAAGTGATCGAAACATATAAATCCTCTTGTGTTTTGATTCCTTGCGTTGCTTCAGCCATTTTTTCTGTTTCCGATCTTCAACAGATGGAAAAGTAATTTAGAAGATATCTTTTTCCCTCTCATCGACAGAGATTACACATACTTTTATTTATTTTTCAATCTCATGCACTGAAAAGACATCCACTGAATTATAAGATCAACAATTCACCAGTCACCTGATACCAGCACTGGCCTGGACTGGCATGCCAAATCTCTCATTTGTAAGAAAGCACAACCGCGACGAGAAGAAGGAAGAATCATTTGGAAGATCCATTTTGAGTCCTGCCCACAAAAGCCCGCTGCTGCAAATGCCTCAGGCTCTGCTCCATGCTCACCTTTATCATATCTGCCAACATCTTCTTTGCTTTTCCCATCTGCTCACCGCCATCCATGTTGGACACTATGTTGCAGACAATGCTATCGAAAGTGCCCGTCTGCAACTCTGATCTTATACACCGCGAGCTTCGCAGTAGCTGAAGCAGCAAGTGAGCTTTGACTTGAGACTTTGGGGTTCCCTGAATGGTGAGCTGAAGAAGACCAGGAATTGCACCTTCTTTGAGTATGACGTCTCTGTACCTGCTCTGATCGCTCTCGCACAGTGCGAGGAGGGCTCCTACTGCATGTTCTCGACTCCGAAGCGAGCCTTCTTCTAGCACTTCCACAATAGTGAGAACGCCGCCTTCTGCAGCTGTCAAAGCAGCCCTTCCTTCCTCAAAATTCACCAGCAATTCCAAGAGCGCGCTGCACTTCTCGGTGATCTTGGACGACTTTCTGCAATTTCTGAGCAGACATAACAATGTCGGAACAGGGTGCAGTGGAAGAATGATGGTGAGGTTCTCAGGGATCGTCGAGAGATTGTAGAGTGCCGTGAGAGCATCAATCTTTGCTTGTGGATTGCCATCTACAAGGATTTTGATGAGGAGGGGGAGAGCGCCGGAGGTGCTGATAGCAGGCCTGTTGGGGAAGGAAGCCGAGAGGGTGAGGACTGCTGCAGTGGCGTACTCTTGCAAGGTAGAATCCGATGATTGCAAGAAGTGAACAAGTGGCACGAGTGCTCCGGCTTCGACAATCTTGATTTTGTTTCTGCAACCACAATGCAAAATTACCATTAAAACATATCCTACGAGAAGCAAATTCGCAGCCAGTGATTATGCTTTAGTTCAGTCCTAACAGTTTCAGAACAATTCCAGCTTGTAATTAGTTCAGTCCTAACAGTCATTGGGCAGATCAACTCTACAGTGAAAAGAAAAGGGTGACCTCCAAGAGAGGGAAAACAAGAACAGAAATCTAGCTCTTCCTCTCCATTAAGCGAAAGCAAGCAACCACATGGACGAATCATTAGAGATCATAACAGTTTGTACATGTAAAGGAGCCATAGTTCCTGCCTCAGAGCATCAAAGCTCGCACCTTTCGTCCTTGACGGCGAGATTCACGAGGGCGAGGATGGCGGCTTCACCAGAGTCTGAGTTTAGAGACCGAAGCATCGACACAAGGGGCACGACGGCGCCGGCAAACTGCCTCCGGTTCCTCGACGACGTCTTTGTCAGCCGTCTGATCTCCCTGGCCGCTGCGATCCTGCACGCCTCGTCCTCAGACCTGATCTGTTTCATGATCTTCGCCACCTCATCCAGCTCGCCTGCGAGTCCAGCCTCCAGTGCTGCCATGCCGTCGCCTCTCTCTCTCGCTCTCCCTCTCGCTCTCTCTGTCTCCGTGGAGCGGCGAAGGGGAGGCTCAGGTTATATAGCACAGAAAGGCACGAGAATATCCCGCCGACATTCCGTTAACGCGCCGTCAACGGTGTACGTGTCGACATTTCATGTGTGCTGTCGGCTAACAAACACTGAGATCCTCCCAGGACCACTGAACAATTTCCATCGTTCCGATTGGAATCCGACGGATGAAAATTAATCCCGATCGATTACGCTGAAAATAATGACAACGATATGATCCAAATTCACAATAATTCATATTTTGAAACTATTAACTATTATTTATAAACTTATATATGCATAAATCTCTATCAACAAATTATTTATATAGTTCTACTCGGCTGCAATAATAAAATAATTAATAAATTTTATTTCTTTTTTTCTTTGTTTGCTCACACTTATTTTTAAAAAAATTTCTTTGTGAAGCAACTTGATCCAAATGAGTGAATGAATTATAGGGAACATGATCGGATGTCCCATAAAAAAAGATCGAAACCCATGATTTGGTTAATTTGAATACTTTTTTTGTTTTTTTTTAAAAGTTGCATAAGAACAACGCGAGCGTTGCGTAAGTGACTAGTGTAGCAAAGACTGTGGAATAAAGCAAAGGATCGGGCTTCATCAGCAAGCACAAAATGTAAAGCAGTATGGCTACGTTAGACAAATAAATGGAAGCAGTACTATTCTTAATTACGACGTTTGTCGCCTTTTTTTCTTCGACATGATTAATAATTGGTTAAATAGCAATTCTTTTGAAGGAGTTGGCATGCGTGTTTGTTCATGCTAAACAATCTACAAACCGTTATATATACATGAGATTAACTATACCAGCTTTGATGACAAATTTTACTGACTCAAAAGTTTTTGCAAAAGACTAACATAAAATATTCCAAAAGTTAGATCACATATAACCGAAAGTTAGTGGTGCGGGTGTCGTGAAGGACGTGGCTCTCTCCGAGGTAAAAGTGAAGACTCATGCGAAGGTCAAAATCTGGGGGCCCAACAAATTGATGTGAAAATAAGATGGGTAGCAATACGGACCCGATCCCAACGAGGAGGATATCTGTCACTTCGGACTCAGGGGGATATTTGTCACCTCGGGCTCAGGTCATACTTCTAGCTCCGCATGGGCTTGCCCTTGACCCCCACTTGGGCTCCCGAAGCCATCTCGTCTCGGTCAACTTTGTCTCGGCTATTTCAATCGTCTCGTCTTGACTATCTTAGTTGTCTTGTCTCGGCTAGCCTCGTTTCAATCGACCATCTCGGTCTCAAGTCTCATCTCAACCACTCTGCCTCGACTGACTCTATCTTGGATTCCATCTTCACGTATACTTTCTGTGAATCGCTATCTTACATGGTCTGCTAAAGGGGAACACGAACATTCTCACGGATACGTAGCAGTTCGAGAATGAACAAGTGGTTATAAGGTTGTCAGACTAGGTCCCCTAAAATACATCTCTTTTTGCACATAAGGCCAAAAGAAAATGATTGTTGGATCTGGTCCCCTTTGCAAGTTGCTATAAGGGCTCTATCTCATCCGTGGAGGCCTTAATTAAGCATAAAACGCTTAGCCCACAGCCTTGTTTCAGGTTCGACTCCAAAAACTCTGCTAATATTATTTTCTTTCTTGTCCACTATTCATCATCTTATGTAGAATACTAACTTAAACGTCGGAGTAGCCTATCGAAACTACCTAGCACCAGTCTAACATCTTCTTGAAGTGTGTTTCAGGTCCTGATCATCTCTGCGTTATAATTCATCCAGGAGATCATCCACATCGGACTACTCATTGACTGATAACTTGATTATCTGCAGTATTTGATCGGAACAGAACAATCGTTATACATGAGATTTCGTCTGTTCCGGTCTAGAAATCATCGTTGTTGATAGTTATACAACCGAAAGCTTCTTTCTATGCCTTTAGACGTGATACAACGTCCACCAGTGAGCTTCGTCTTCGATTCGACGGTTAGGTCAGATAAATTTTAACCTGTTGCCTTGAATTCCATATGAATCCAACTCATTTGCATTGATTTGATGTCAAATTGTTCCATAAAGAATTCATTAAGAATCCGAAGAAGTTTTTTGATCCCGTCATCTAAGGAAGCTGTCCTTTCCGACTGAAATGTTAATTTCTTAATTTATACGATTGTATTTTTTATATTTTTTACTGACTGGGTATATGATTGTGTCTATGCGACTTCTTCCTATCTTTTAGCAAGAGTAGAAACTCAGGGCTTAGCAAGTAACCTAGTTAATAGTGACAGAGTCTGCACGCTTGGTTGTCTTACTGTTAGCCGCTTGAAAACTGTTAACCAAGAAGTTAACAATGCAAATGACCAAATCACAAATTGATGACTGAGTAGCTAAGATGTGTTTAGTCAGTTGCTGAGTAGCTGAAACAAGTGTGTTAGGCGGCCGAGTGGCTGTAATGGCCGAGTGAAATTGTTGTTGGGTCTGCCATATGATTTGACCATTGACCTATTAACTTATCAGATCCGATCATTGATCCACTTCACCATATTAGGCGACACAAATTAAGAGTGACAAAGTGTTACTACTTAGCGTCACTGAAGTCATTACTCATTAGATTTTTATGACAACTTCAAAGATTGATTTGCTTTTATTGGGAATGAATTATAGGGCAAGCCATATATATATCATTGGAAAATCACGTATCTAATTGTCATTCCTATAAGAAGTCATGATAAATTTAACTGAAGTCTACATGCATGGATGGTACTATTATTTGAGAATTTGAAAGGTTCAATATATCAATTTTTGATATTCTTAATGATTTTCTTTCTTTAAGACTTTTTAATTAGTTTGTCCATTGTTAGACTTACTTTTCATTCTCAAGGTCTTAAGAAATATAAAATCTCATTTAATACTTTTGATTAATTTTAGAGAGTTATTCCAAGTCTTGCCCTATAAAGGTCATCTTTTGTATTATTGGAAGGACGATTTTTTTGAGATAATATAAATATATATATTATGAGCTCTTAAACTTGTTAGAATATTTATCTTCTTTAAACTTTTGATGGATTCCCTAGAATGAGAGTATTAAGACTTACCTTGTGTTACCTCTTATATATTTCTCATACTTTTTCAGATGTCAAGTTGGTATCAAAGAGATTTGGTTCGCAATGGTTGAAGTGAATCTTTGGAACATAATATTGAGAGTCATGGTTCGAAGGCTGATTTTGTAAATTATGAAATAGATTTTAGGGAAATGATGATTCCCGTGATGATGCAACTCGGGGTCAAAATGTCGAAGGAACAATATTTGTGAGAAATCTTTTGATACTTTAAAATTGGCATTTCAAATTTTGATGGAAGAAATGATCCTAATGCTCACCTACTCCATTGAAAGAGTTTTTGAATTCAAAGAAATATCAAAAAAATCATAAAGTGAAATTTATTGTCATCAAGTTGAAGATTGCATCCTTTGACTTCAGAAGATATGCTTCCATTTAGATAATGATAATGTCACTGTAATTAATTATCTATGTACCTTGTGTGTATAGTTTGATCGATATATATATCAGAGTTTAGGATTGGTTTTTTTGACTAATTTAAAATGAAGCAGGTGCATGAGTACTGCTGGGAATTGAAAGTTAATCCTTCGTCCTCTTCTTCCAGTCAATTAGGAATATATATGCATGGCTTCGATCTGTTTGGAAGTTTCAGAAAGGAGACGATCGATATATGATGCTGGAATTTCATAATCTATAATATATGGAGAAGTTCGGAAATACACACAGGCCGGTTATGTACTGTTTGTTTGTGTATATATGATAATAAGAATAGATGATTAATGAAACATACTGATTTTATACAAACTAAAGCCTCTTCCTCGAACGCCGGCCAACAAGCAGCAAAGCACAAAAATGCTTCTCTCTTCTTCTTCTTCTTCCACGCGTTATTTGATTTGTGCCATGGCTGTCATGCTTGCTGTTGTGTTCTCCACCCAGTTTGGACTGGCCACTGCAGGTGCTAATTTATCAGACCTGTGTTCGTTTTCTTTTTCTGATACCAGTACTGTTCGATTAAGATGCCTAATTAAGTTGGTTCATTCTTCTAACCATCTGTAGGAAGGATATTAGGTGGGAGAACTGGAATAATAACGCCGCCATCTCCAACAGGGAACCCTGTCAAACATGATTTCCCTCCACCTCGTCCATGATTCTGCAGGGTGTTTATATATTTATATGCTATATATGTTGCAGATCAGAACATGCATGGTTAATTGTCTTGTCTTCCATCTTAATGAATGCACAAGTTTGTTACTTGCTTTAGTCGTGTAATTGAACTCTCATAATGCATGATTCGCTTTAGCTAAACATAACTACAATAATACATCAGAAAGTAGTATAATTTTCTATGTATTCATGTGTTAGAATGTAAATACATTGGTTTCAAGAATTAATATAATATAGAATATATAAGTTTTTGTTTCAAAGATATAGAATACATATCCTATATATATATTTCAAATGCCATATATAAGAATTTTAAATCATAGTACTACCACACATCTTCTGGCCCAGACTAAATAAAGAATTGCATATTCTTTTGTATATTATACATGAAGAGAGTCTTCATTCAGAAGGATTCTTAGTACACAACTAAAGAAAGGTACCAGTGGTTCATATGTTTGCCCACTGTATACCATTATGGACGTTTGGCCCAAAAGCCGATCTATGTCTAATTCAATATAATTATTCAAATTAAATCATTCCTCATCATGTTAGTGGTTTACATAATGCATCTATTAAATCTATGTTTTTTAAATTTCAATAATGTTAATATTAGCATATTTTTGTTACCATCCTCACCAGAAATATAAGAGAAATTTATTGAATATTGAATCAATTCAAACTTATCTGTTGAATGATCTAAGTTGATGATCTCATACTGTCAAACTCTGTGTTATTTGGTTATCCGAGGTGAGTTATTGAGTACCAACATCTTCGATTGCTCAAGTTGTCGAGTGCTTGAATTGGTCGAGATGCTCAAGTGGGATGTTGCTAGCTCTCCTGAGTATTGTGAGGTCTGACGACCTGATGCTTCCCGAGTCCCAGTGAAAATCGAGAAGCTTGCTGAGTGTTCTTGATCTCGAGTGCCGAGTTGGGACGCTCTTGGTCCCATGCTGAGTCAAGACGTGAGTACTCCTGTCGAGTCGCTGGAAGATAGTGCAAAGTTGTCGAGCGAAACTGAGTACTTAGGAAGTTTTTCGAGTTACGAGTCAAGAATCCGAGTTGCCCAACTGTCGAGTTTAACTAGGTCACCCAATCAGGAATAAGAGATGTCAATGCTTACGTCTGACGTAGTTTTTTTGAAACAAATTCGTCCCCCTCTAGTTGTGCTTCGATATTATGATAGACGTCTATTTTCCAAGATACAATAGCTGATCGCAATCACCACCAAGCACGGGTTAGTAGTCATGACGAACTTAGCTTGTACCCGAATGCTATCATGGTGATTCTATCGAATAGAGATGCACGTCGGGAGAAGAAGAATAGGGGAACGCTATTGCTTCTGCTCTATTTGCTTGAGGTCATGAGCTTCATTCTTTACTAGTCGACCGTGGAACGCCAGCCGCTAGTCGACCGTTTCAATCGCGTGCTCACATATGAGTCAACTTAATTCAGTATAATTTAGACCTTGGATTTACACTTCCTACAAATCCACGCGTAAGAAAAAGTGCATCCCCATATATACGTTGACAACATTAATATTTATGAAACATTATAAATCAATAATAAAATTATGAAATTGAAATTTTCAATGTAGAACTAAACTCTCACTTTCCTCCAACTATCTCTAATGTTATTAAAAGTAATATAATTATTTATAATCATAAACGAAGCGTACTGGTGTGGGTTATGTTATTCCATCATTTCTTTCCTAATTAAATAATAATTACGATTATTATAAACGACTAATCATGATGATCATGATATACATAAAAAAACGATGGAATAGTCCATCCCAACCTTCTACGTTGACTTGGCCATTCATGCAAGTGTCGGCAAAACCTTTCCCCATGAATGCACGAAAATTTTTGAATTTTTTTCCCTAAGTGTCATCCTTGGAATCCGCCACATAATCAACTTCATGATCATTTATGAGAAAATAAATCCAGAAGTTAAGAAGGACATTGTCTCAGTTTCATCGAGATTCGATTCTTATCCACTTTAACAATTCTGTTCTGTCGTAACCAACTCAGCTATATCTTAGAGGCGCTTTTCCATGATCCAAATTATTGTTCGATGAGACAAATAATTGTGTTCTTCCTAATTAAGATCTTATAATGAGTTTATATATTTTAAAGAACTAAAAGGACAAGTAATTGATCTTCGTAAGAATATAATTGATGCACTTATTATGAATGATTATTGACGCGTCTAAATTCTCTTTATATAAACATACTTCACAAAAAAATTGCTTGACGAATCCAATTAAATTCCACATGAATTTTATTCTGCAAGTGCTAAAATACAAAGCATCAGTTGAACCCACCCTACTTGACACCTCTCCACGGAATCAGCTGCCAGCTTCTACGTACATCACATGCATTCAATTACAAGCCTGGCACCCACAAGACTACGCGCCTGTTCATCCACTCCTTAACGAGACATTCATTCCACGTTTAATTTTAATTGTTTTTTAGAGGCCCCAGTGCATGTGTTTTTTTGCATGCTACGTCATACGAATTATTTATAGTCGAGGAAGACTAACTAGCTACCTTACCTTATTTCAGTATATATCAGGACTAAATTAAAGAAGAAAATTGATTAAGTATGAAGTGATTCATTAAGATACTTTTCCAGTCTCATATATCACGCAAAGCCAGCAAAAGTGTGTATAGTTTCAGAAACCTGTAACGTTGCACCTTAACTTTCTACCATTAAGATAATGAATGCTGCTGCTACATGACAAACTGCTTTAACAAATCCATATTTGTCTTCTTCTTCTTTCAGTTTCTCTTTCTTGAAACCAATGGGCTATACAACTTTAGAACACAGGTGGAACTCACTTTTTTCTGTTTGTGCTTCTCTTAGATAAAGAATATATAAAACTGACGAAAATTAAAAAAATCCAGTAATTAAATTAAATTAAACTGCTTGAGCATTTATTCCTTGTCCCGGACGAGCCCGTATGCTTTCTCCAGAACCGGTCCGAACCGGTTGACGTCGAGCCGGACACTTTGCTGGCGGAGGTAGATTTCCTGCATCCTGTGCCAACCTTCCTTGTGGATCGACTCCGGGTCCGTGAACACCTTGTCGTCCCTCGGATACGCGTCAAGAAGCGTGCTCTCGTCGATGCTGATGTCGTACTGGATGTACTCGAGATTCATACCCATCGCTGGCTCCGCGTAGAAATTGGTGGCGATCCAGTCCAGCTTGGCAAGCGGCACCACCTGGACCACGACCGCTCCGGTGGGTAGGAAGACGAAATTGGTCAGGCCGGCGCCGTGCACGCCAACCATCACGTCGCACGAGTTCACCACGTGCGCGAACCGGGCGACGTCCATGAAGTCCGGCTCCGCCGCCACCGCCTCGAAGCCCACCGCTTCCGCGGCCGCCGTCAGCGCGTCCAGGTTCGCGAACTTCCTCGTGCCGCTGCGCGCGATGAACAGAAGGCGCGGCTTCGTGGGGTTTTTCTTCGGTCCGACTCGGGCGCGGCCGAGGCCGTAGACGCTGCGGGTGAGCTCGACGAAGCCGGCGATGGAGTAGCCATCGGGGGCCTCTGCGGCGTCGATCATCAAATCGCGCTTCGCGTGCAGGCCGACCGTCAGGCGGTCGAAGCAATGCACGCGGTCGTCGCCGTCGAGGTCGATGACGTCGAAGGCGGATAGCTGGGTCAGATACGGTCGGTACTTCATCATCCACCAGCCTCTCAAACTGGAAATGGCGAACCGGACTTGTCGGTGGAGCGGGCCGGCGGTCTGAAAGAGGGGGACGAGCACGTCGGCGAAGTCGTGGAAGCAGTTTCCGCAGTGGCCGCCGGTGGAAAAGAGCACGCCTGAGACGGAGTGGCGGACGTCGCAGTTTGGGGCGGCGGAGGCGTGCAGTGTCGTGACGATGAAAGAGCGGACTTTGGCCTTGGCGGAATGGTCGTACTTGCGGGGATACGGTTTGATCTCCCATGACGATGCAGGGGTGTCTCTGGATACGACGAGCATTACGGAAGAGAGATTCTTCCCGATGACTCTGATATCGCCATCTAAATCGCAGATGTCTAATCTGTACTGGGAGAAATCGCAAATTGGTTTCTTCGCAGGCATAACTTCTGAAACAAGTCAGTGTGGAATTCAGGCGTGGATTTAAAAAGTACAAGTAGGTATGTTCGAAGAATAACCTGGTTGATTGTGATCGATAGCTGATGCTTTCGCCGACACTTGTTTATCATTTTTCACTTTGGTTCCTTCCTCCTCCTCGTCAACTGGGAATCAAGATTGGAGATCAAAGTGATTGGCGCAATCTTAATTAAAAGACGGAAAAAGTAAAGAAAATGAATGGCATATTATTACCTGACCAATTCCTCCCAGTGATAACAACCTTCTCTTCTTCGAAGGAAGAATTGATCGTGCTCTCGTCTTCTTCATTTGTCGGGTCACTACCTGTCGATAGAATGCTCCTGCCTTCTTCGACAGCAGAATTCGCAGTAGCCGCATCGTCCAACGACGAAGACGGTGGAACCTTGCAATTCACTGCGCTAACTTCAAACAGAGTCACATCATTGTCGAAGTAGACCAGCAAGAACAGAGTTGAAGAACAGAGTTGGGCAACTCACAGATAGACAGATGATCGATTCCCTCTTCACTTCTGTACATTATGACATAAATCATCGACGCCAAAATGCATCCAATAATTAGCCCTGACCCAAAACTCCGGGGCTCCGCCAGCGGCCGGAACCTGAGCCTCTTCATCTCCTTCATCCTGCAGGAGCTTTATCTCAGACGCTGAAGAATGGAAATTCGTTCAAATATATAAGGACTTGACATGTTGAAGGGACAGGAGGAAGAACAGATTCTTCAGTGTCGGTGGGCGAGGATCGATGATTGCATTTATTGTTTGATTTTTATTCTAAGTATGCGGCTGGAAGAATGCGACGGAACGAAGGCCATAGATTCAGACTTACGCCGCTGCAAAGAATATATCCAGAGAAAGATTACGACTGGCCAGCAGAAAAAACTATAATTTGAGCTGGGTTTTACAATGATTCAACTCGTCGAAGACAAAAATCAAATCTCCTAAATAATGTTGAATAGTTTATTTTCAATAGGACAAAAATATTAGGCAACCATTTAGTGTTCAAAACGTCTCGTCTTGAATAACTTGTATGGATTCAGAAAATGAAACAAACAATTTTTTAGATCCTTTTGTTGGTATGAAAAGCTATTTGTTGGTCCATGATGGAGGCATTAATTTTACAACCGCCTCTCAAATTTCATAATGAAACAGTGGAAACTTAGAAGAAGCTGCCATGGCTAATATTCTAATTAATCGAATCGGATAGGCTGTAGAAGAAACCGTGAGACTATGAATAAGAACATGATTGCCCATTTATTCTGTTTAGATGCTTGAAGCGAAGTCAAGGGATCAAAGAAAGCAATGGGATAGCTGCTCTTTTGACAAACTTTTCTTCCTTGTTTCATTAACCATCAGATCAATTTAATTTGACCATGGAACAGTGAGCTGGGGCATCCTTCTGAACTACTCGAGGATCAACATATATAGCTGCTTCGATTTCACTTGAGATACGATCGATTTCACTCTTTTACGATCACTATGTAAAATTTCTATCAAGATAATTATTCTTTGTTTTCGCCTCTCAACATCGTATCTCTCCTTTCATAATCATTCTCCATAAGGATACTCGATTTTATATTCTTGTAAACAAACAAAATCTTGACAGCGGATGAATGCACCTTCCATTTTTCTCGAGATATGCTTCATCGCAATGCATTGCACGTGAGAGTCTGGGATGCCGGACCATTAGAAAACTTGTAATTTTTATTTTCCTGAATAATAAGATGGCAATGGAAATTAATCTACCAATTTTCAGGTGCTCGAATCTAATTTAAAGCTGTTAGTGTTGTTGGCTTATATTTAAAGTTTAATAGAAAATATAATCTAATTTAAAATATAAGGCATTGAGTGAGGCACTTTTAATATTTAAGCATATTTGCCAATTTTTATATGTAAAAGTCTGAATTTAATATCACATTGGAAGGAAAAGAAAGAATCTAATCCAACCTAAAATGCTGAGGTGGGATTCTTCTAGTATTTAAAAATATAAGAATCTCCAAAATTAAAAGGGTTAAAATTCTCCCCTTCATTTTTTTTGTGTCTTTTAATAATTCAAGCTTTTTGGTAAAAGACTTTAATTAATGAAGGTAATTTAATATTTTATATATATATTTGTTCTACCATCCAAGCTATTACAATTACAATCCAATAGAGGATACATGAATCTGCTCGTCTGTCTGTCAATGATTACTGGTAGTGCGCCACCAAGTGTAGGTCTCTCAGAACAGAGACAAACTTTTGGCGAACGTTAATTGAGTAAAAAAGAAAGAATCAAAAGAGAAGACGCAAAAGGACATGAAAATATAAATAAATCTGTGCCAAGTATTACCAATGCATGCACTTACTTTTGAAGAGATTATAAATTGGACGCTATGAAGCTTTTAGCTTCTCAGACTAGATATGCATCAGATACTGTAATTTGTTGATTTTGAAGATCTAAAGAGTCCAAATATTACGGTTTTCCTCCAATACTTTTACATTTTCTTACTACTGGGCCATCGTTGTTTTATAATAGAGAGGAATTTGCATGATTACAGAAGTTAAATACAGTTTAGAATGATAAAACAAATGAAGAACCAAACCAAAAATCTTGCTAACAGAGTACAATTTCTTGTGATTCCAAATTGATGCATGTTTCTATTGACGGAGATGATCCATGGCTTTGATCAATGTCGGCCTGAACCTGTCGACGTCGAGCTTCACGTTCTGCTGCTTCAGGTAGATCTTCCCCATCTTGAACCACCCTTGATGGTGGATCGACTGCGGGTCCGAGATCACCGGGTGCTCTCTCGAATACAACTCCAACAGCGTGCTCTCCTCCACGCTGATGTTGTACTGCAAGTAGAGCAGCCCCGACTCCCTCGCCGGCGGCCCGTACGTGTGCTCCGCCATCCCCTCCAAGTCGCAGCACGGCGCGATCTGTATCGCCACCGCGTTCACCGGCAGGAATACTAAGTTGGTGAGCCCGGCGCCGTGCACGCCCATGATCACGTCGCACGAGTTCACCACCTCCGCGAACGCGGCCACGTTCACGAAGTTCGCGTCGGCGATCACCACCTCGAAGCCTACCGCCTCCGCCGCCCGCACGATCTCCGGCACGTTGGTGAACCGCCGCGTGCCGTTCCGCGCCACCAGCAGGAGCCGCGGCCGCAGCTCCGGGTGCGCCCGAAGGCTGACGGCGCGCTCCCGCGGGAGCGCGTACGCCTCGCGCAGGAACCTGGTGAAGTCGAGCATGGAGATGCCGTTGGGCGCGCGAGCGCGGTCGATTGTGAGGTCATTGTGGAAGCGTAGGTCGACCAGCGCGTGCGGGCGGCAGTGCACGTCGTCGCTGTTGTCGAGGTCGACGAATTCGTACCGAGTGAGCCGATCGATGATGGGCCGATACTTGTTGAGCCACCACAGCCGGATGCCGGTGATCAGGAACTGGACTTCGCCGTGGAACTCGTGAGCGGTCAGAAACAGGGGAAGGAGCACGTCAGTGAAATCGTGGTAGTAGTTGCCGGTGAAACCGCCGAGGGCGAAGACGATGGCAGGGACGGTGCTGTTGACGGTACACGCTGGCGCCGCCGTAGCGGTTCGAACCGCGACCTTCTCTATGTTGCCCATGTGTTTGCGGACGTAGGGGACGACCATGTACTCCTCGGCTTTTCGGTGGGGCGACACGAGCACCACGGCGGCGGAGGCCGCCTTCTTCTTGCCGTAGATTCTGACATCGCCCGTCAGGTCGCAAAACTCCGTTCTGAAGTTGGAGAAGTCGCAGATTGAGCCAGTTAATTGCGGCTTCGGCATCTCAATCACTTGGGTGGTTTCTTTCTTCGGAAAGAGAGTCTTGTCACCTTCAATCAACATAAAATTCGTCACGTAGTTGAAGATTTGCTCAATTTTGACAACTTTTAATCGAATACAAAGTTCAATTACCTGGTTTCTTCGGTTCGCTGCTATTTTCCTCCAAACTCATATGGGAATCAGTAGAAAAGCTTTTGTTCAGCTGCTCCTCTGCTTTCTTTTCTTTTTCTGTCAAGTAAAAGAACTCCATGAAACCAAAGATAACACAAGATGTAGATCAATGGCCATTAGAGAAGAGATGCTATGCTGCTGCATACGTTTGATTCTTGCATTGTTGCAAATTCTACACGAGCTCAGAATTAGCTTTTACCTGGCTTTACTTGGCTAATCTTGCCTTCTGCCTCTTGATTAGTGCCAATCTTGAAGGTTGAAATTGCCTGCTCATCAACTGCAAAAGCAAAACAAGAGAATTGCAAGACACAAATTAAACCTCAAAAAATTCTTAAAAAAGAGAGATGAAAACAAGGCTGGAATCAGAAGCTCACCAGTGGTTTCTGACATGGAGACGAGGTAGATCAAGATCACTAAGCAGCAGCCCACGAGCAAGGCCAAGCCAAGCCTCCTTGCTTCGATCCTGCTCAAGTTCCTGACTACGGCCTTCTCCAACCCCATGCTGAACGGGGAAGGCTAGACCAAGCTAATAACACTGCAAGTTTCAGCTGTAGAGACACGAGGCCGACGCGTTGCCCCAAGGGAGAAGATATTGGGAGTGAAAGGAGCAACCTCGTCCTTGTTCCTTCAACAAGAGGCTGAAGGCTAAAAACTAAAGTAGGCCCGAGTGATCCGTGCTCTCCTTCTCTCTCTTCTTCAAGAAGACAAATGGAAGAGCTTCTACTTAAAAATTAAATATCACTTTTCAAAGTGCATAAATATAATCTTCTCTCTCGGAACTACTTTTCCTCGTTCCTTTCGTTTTCATATGAAAACTTTAAGAAGAAATTTATCACAGAATCGGTGATAATGCGAAGAAGACATAATTTTGTAGTTTTTGGTACAATTATAGCGGGATAGAACTTTTGACTAGTCTGTTTCAGGAGTTAAGATTCCACCAACCCTCATCAATCCAGTGTCAACTTAATTTACCCATAAAAGTCAAAAGTAAACAGAGTTCTATATTTCTACGTTAGCTGCTGTTTATGAATTTACAGTTACCGTGAAAAGATTGAAATAAAGGAAAGATTATCTATTAAAATGAAATCAAGTTGAGTAATGTTGCTTTTTCATTTAATATATCGATGCATCAGAACTGATGCATCTCTGTGGTGGTGATCATTTTTGTCCCCCATTTTTGTTAAGAAAATTTCTGTGAGTGGCTCAAAGAAGATGAGGTCCAGTGGTCCTCGTTTCAAGCATTGAGATAACTTTCCAAATACAGCCACAAAAAAAAAAAAGACCTCGAAGTTTGCTTAATGTTTCATTTTTAAACTGTTCTAATATCTTGCTTTCAGTAAAGCTGAATCTGAATTATTTAAATAATGCAGTCAAGTTAAAGAATCCTAGGACTATTTAAATGCAGCAGAAGAGGAATTTCTCAACAAGACGTCATGCTACATCATATCAGTATCTATCATCTGCAATTTTAAAAACCATAAGCCTCCAATAATCGAAGAATATATGATTCACCATGTCTGCCAGTATTATTCTCGTCAACAAGTTACCAGACTTATTGAAGCTTGCAAAGCAGTTTCAGACTAATCTCAAATCTCAATTTTCTTGTGCTCTGAAATTAGTGGCGTAATGTATTATTGATCATTTCTTCCACCCCGTGGCTGCGTGGCAGAATAAACTTTGTTTGGAGAAAGAAAAACAAAGAATAATATACATAAAATTTCATAAAGATGACGCAGTGGTAGGCAGAGATTTGGATCTACGTACACATGTCCTTTCTTTCCACACGAGCAATTGCCAATTGCCGCTATTTTGAAATCTTATCTCATCGCTTCCAATTTTCACCAGAACTTTGTCTACAGTTGTTTTGCATCTCAATGCATCACACTATTTGGGAGAATTCCGCAAATAAAAAATTATGATTGATTGATCATTGACTTTGTGCAGAAAGGAAATATTAACGAAGAGAAACTTGATTGCTAATAAACTTAATATTGTGACAAATGGTTAAATTGGATGTAAATTTGACATTGCACCCTTTCAGAAAACTAAAACTACAGTGAATACTTCAAGCGTAGGAACAAGATGCAGAAAATTAGCATTAGTGTGATGCCAACTTAATTGTTCCCTCATTGAAGGTGCCAGACAAGGCAAGGCAAACGTGACGCTTCATGTCCTCTTGTGAATTTAATTATTATTGCATCTCCATCTCCTCCTCTTGTGTCCTAGCTAGTTCTAGCTACCACCAACTCCTTAGGTCACAGATTTGTAGTTTTCCGTGACTGAATTTCAGAGCAGAGCACTGGATTTGAATGTTTACACAGGAGCAGGAGCAGGCTGTAGAGCCTTTTGCTCAGTATAGCAACTCTTGCAAGGTCATGCGACCTGTCTAATTATGTGGAGCAGGAAGAAAACCCGGATGAGACTCCTTGATTTAAGTGGTGGCGCCGGTGTAGTTGACGTCAAACTTGTTTGTGTTCGACACCTATCACTATTAGCGGACCAGCTGTCCGGCACGATAGATGAGAGGAATGTGACTTTGTACGAACAAATAAATCAAAGAAAGTCACGTTGTTGCTATAACGTATGAATTGGGAAAGGGCGTCAATCATTTATCAAAATCGTCAAATAGACGATTCTATTCTTTAAAAAAATATCAAATGAACATTATATTTAAATTGAAGTGTAATGTCTTTAGTGTATGTTTGATGATTCGTGTAAAAATTAATAATTAGTTACTAATTTTTAAATCAGACTTACATTAAGAATTCAGAGTATTGTAGGTACTTTAATCTAAATGGGAATTATTTTTTTTTTTGAAAAAGAGACGCCCGGGTAATGATTTGACAAATGATGGGCCCTTTTGTTTTTTTTGCCCAAAATAGTAGTTTGAAAAATGAATTGAATATTGAATATGTATTATTGTGGCTAAAAGAATCTCTTTAGACCCTATGGGACCCCTCACCCACCACATGCAAAATCGTATCACCAGTATGAGCACTGTGCCACGCTCCAAACCAAATTTATTATTCTTTTATGTAAAAGATAAAATCTATCATTTCAATCAATTTTACGAATTTTACTGATCATCTATTTTACGATCATCTATGATAAATTAAATCAAAAAATTATAGTTAATTATAATAAAGGAGGATATTATCTCGACAAGATTAAACTCTTGTCCTTTTCTATAATTCTATCTATGAGCAAATTTATTATTCTTGAATGGTTTTGTTATATATGCATTCCCCAAATCAATGTGCAAGAACTCGGAAACATCTAGAGATTCCATATAAAGGATTAAGCAACAGTAGGAATACATGCAAGAGTTCCTTTTTGTACATCTGCAAGTTCAATTCGTCTGAACAATATAGATGATGAAACTCCGAACTAAGCTAGCTCTTGCCTATTCTATTCACGAAGGAGCTCGCGGGCATGTATGAGAAAACTGCTGAATCTGTCCACATCGAGCTTCACATCTTGGTTGAAGAAGTATATCGAAGTCCAATTCCTCCAACCTTCCTTCTGAACTTGGACAGATTTTGGATTTATGACCACAGGATCTGTAATACCATAGCGGTCCACCAGTGAGCTCTCCATGACACCTATGCCATACTGCAAGTACTTCATCTTCATCTCTAAAGTAGGCACTCCGTAGTCAGCATAGCAGAAGTTATCCATTCCTCCCAATGGAACAACTTGGATCACTACTGCATTGGTCGGGAGGAATATGAGATTAGTGA
>NC_133864.1:12340535-12466335 GCF_044706935.1 Curcuma longa | reverse complement strand
GACGAAAAAATCAAAAATTTTCGTCGCTAAGAATTTTTTTGCGATGAAATTTGCAACGAATTTTTTTTCGTTGCAAATGGCGCGTCGCAACTCTCGGCGACGAAAAATTATAAATTCGTTGCAAATTTGGCGACGAAAATATCTTTCGTCGCCAAATTCGTCAATTTGGGGACGAAAATCAGAATTCGTCGCTAAATTTGGGGACAAAAATCAGAATTCGTTGCAAATTTGGCGACGAAAATATTTTCGTCCCCAAATTCATCGCCAATTTGGGGACGAAAATCAGAATTCGTCGTCAAATTTGGGGACGAAAATCAGAATTCGTCGCCAAATTTTTCTGAATATCAAGATTCATCGCCAATTTAGGGACAAAAATCAAAATTCGTTGCCAAATTTTGGGACGAAAATCAGAATTCGTCGCCAATTTGGGGACGAAAATCAAAATTCATCGCCAAATTTTGGGACGAAAATCAGAATTCGTCGGCAATTTGGGGACGAAAATCAGAATTCGTCGCCAATTTGGGGACGAATTCTGATTTTCGTCCCCCTAATTTGGCGACGAAAGAGATTTTCGTCGCCATAGTGGATGAGAAAAAGAAGAGAATTTTCGGTCAATTGACGATGAATTTGGCGACGAAAAACTAAAATTCGTCGCCAATTGGCGACGAAAACTTTTCGTCGCCAATTAGTTTTTCGTCGCCAAATTATGATATAAAGTATTTTTCGACATATTTGCAACGAATTCATGATTCGTCGCAAAATTCGTCGCTAAATTAAAAAAAAATCTTAGTTTCAATTTATTTCTTCAAAATATGGATCCTGTTTACATATACAAACATTTCAAATTATAATCATCACATAATTCACATCCTATCACATCCTATATTACAATTACTCACATATCAACATTTAAACACATTCTAATTATCATAACAATCCATAACATCATATATACAATAAACAAAAAATATCCAAAGTATCAAACATAACAAAAGTATCCATAACAACATAACAATTACTCCCAAGTATCAAACAATTCATAACATCATCCAAACATAACATCCATTCATAATAAAGTATAAAAATGATAAGAAACAAAAAGTATCACCGTCCACGGCATCGGCCTCAGATAATACTTTCTGCATCACTTTCTTCTTCATCGTAGTTTTTTTTTCTTTTCCTACATAAGAAAATAAAAATATTATAACTTTATTTTGTACAAGTATAAAATATAAAAACTTACTTCTTAGTCATCCTTGGTTTCATCAACCCTGTTCAAAATAAAAGTACAATATTAATCAATAAAAAATAAAATATTTATAAATTAAAAAAATTAAAGCAATACTAATTATGAAAAAAATTAATTAATACACAACTTGTCCTACCACATTTATTGCAATCTAAATAGCAACATTAGCACAATAAAAATATTATGTATTCTACCAAAAATCTAATACCAACCATAACATTTCTAAGCATATGAGGTAGAAACTATCTTTGATAAGCATCATGAAAATTAACCTAGGAAAAATTTTTTAACATGAAAATTAACCTATACAAGGAAAAATTAACCTTCGAATAAAAGTGCATGCCTAAAATCCAAGGAGAACATCTCTGTTAAGTAAACATTGATTGAATTTGTAAATATTACTTACCGACATAAAACAAAAATATTTAAGTTTTTACTTTTTGAAAATTTTTCGTAAACCTCTTGCAAGAGCTTTATCATATACATTATTGAAACCTTTGTGGAAATCTTCATCTGCAATTACTAAGTTAAAAGGATTACACAACGATACTGTTCCAGAAAGAAGGCAATTTTGAGATTCCTGTGATCAGAGAAAGTGACTTCATATTTTAGTGATTTTTCCATGGATCTTATTACAGAGGCTATTTTAATAATCATAATAATAACAACAATACTATACAATATTAATAATAATTTTTAAAAAACTCATGAACAATGATTATTGACAACTAACAAGAGCTCATACCTGACCAAGATAGCGAACAAGGATATTTGCACCAAGAGACCAGCCAATAGAATACAACTTTGATTTAGGATAACAAGTTGAAACATGAGTAACAACCTGATGAATATCTTCTGTAAAAGAAGCCGAATAAAACTGCAATGTATTCAAGAATCAATGTGATCAATATGACAATACATACTACTTGATATGTAGGAAAGATAGTGGCAGTTCTAAGTTCATTGTTGAGGCAATAGTATACCAAAGCCATGACAATAGCAAGGATTATGGAGGATCAATTGAAATGGTAGCAGTAAAACATGACCTAAACTGGTACCATAAGGTCAATGACTACACAAGTCCAGGGACAGGCAGCGCCGCCCGACGTCCGGCGATGTCCCTCCAACGGCGTCAGCGGCGAAAAACACAGAAGAAAAGAGGAAAAAGGAAGGAGGAAGGTTACCACGTGAGGAGGAAAGCTTTCGGAGAGATCTCGGCGACAAATCAGGGAGATCCGGCGAGGGAGAACTTCGGCGAGGGATAGATCCGGCGAAATCAGCGAGATCCGGCGGCGAGGGAGAGCTACGGTGAGGGAGAGAACCAGCGAGGAAGAGCTCCGGCGAGGAAGAGAGCTCCGGCGAGGGAAAGATCCGGCGAGGGAGAGAGGGAGAGATCCGGCGAGCGAGATTCGGCGAGAGAGACTTCGGCAGCAGAAACTTCGCGTGGGAGAAGAAAAGGAAAGTTCGGATCTAGGGTTTAATTAAGTTTTTTGCGACGAAAACCGATTCGTCGCCGAATTCGTCGCCAAATTGGCGACGAACAGCTTATTCGTCGCCAATTTGGCGACGAATTTGCATATTCGTCGCCAATTTGGCGACGAATACAATGTTCGTCGCCAACTTAGCGTGGAATTAGGGAAAAATTGTTCGGCTGTAGGGTTTTTGCGACAAAACACAGTTCGTCGCCAAATTCGTCGCCAATTGGCGACGAATACGATGTTCGTCGCCAACTTAGCGTGGAATAAGAGAAAAATTATTCGGCTGTAGGGTTTTTTGCGACAAAACATAGTTCGTCGCCAAATTCGTCGCCAATTAGCGACGAACAGCGAGTTTCGTCGCCAATTTGGCGACGAATTCTCCGTTCGTCGCAAAATTTCATCCCTATAAACTAATTTTTTAAATTATAATTTAGCGACCGAATCGGAGTTCAGTCGCTAATTTAGCGACCGAATCGGAGTTCGGTCGCTAATTTAGCGACCGACTGGAATTCGGTCGCTAATTTAGCGACCGAACCGGCGTTCGGTCGCTAAATTAGCGACCGACGCCCGTTCGGTCGCTAAATTATAGCATCCCTAACTGCCAAATTGGGACGAATCTGGAATTCGTCCCTAATTTTTGCGACGAATTATAGATTCGTCCCTAAATTTGTCCCAAAATTAGGGACGAATCCAGAATTCGTCCCAAAATTAGGGACGAATCCAGAATTCGTCCCAAAATTTCGCGGACGAATTCTGGATTCGTCCCTAATTTTGGGACGAATCCAGCATTTGTTGCCAAATTGGCGACGAACAATCAAATTCGTCGCCAAAATTGCGACGAATTTGTTCGCCCAATTTGGCGACGAACCTGAATTCGTCGCCAAATTTTGGGACGAAAATCAGGATTCGTCGCCGATTTGGCGACGAACAAGATTTTCGTCGCCAATTTGGCAACGAAAATCAGGTTCGTCGCCAAATTGCGACTAATTTAGCGACGATTTATTTTTTTGCAACGAACTCTGCAACGAATTGATTGAGTTGCTAAATTAGCGACTAATATTGGATTCGTCGCAAAATTTGTTGCAGATTAGCAACGAAATATGGATTTGTCCCAAATTTCGTTGCTAATTGGCGACGAAATATTTTCGTCCCAAAAGTTCGTCGCAAAATACCTGTTTTTTTGTAGTGTGAGCCTCGCCGAATCCCTCCATTCGGCAGGAGCCTCTCCGAATCCTTCCATTCGGCGGGAGCCTCGCCGAATCCCTCCATTCGGCAGGAGCCTCGCCGAATCCTTCCATTCGGCGGAAGCCTTGCCGACTCTCCTCCAGGCGGCTATGCACCAGTCGACCCTAGTCGATTCACCGGACTTCCATTCGGTCGTGCACTAGTCGACTCTCTCCATGCGGCTATTCACTAGCCGAATCCCTCTTTCTACCCTACACCAGCCGAATCGCCGAATCACCTTACGTGGCTTCTGTTTGCGTTTGTCATCACCCTCGATTGACTACACTCCTCACAGTGTCCTGGCTCACCTCATCATGATTTCTGACAAACCCACGCCCCCAATAATTAATGCTATCCCTTGCGTCTGCACGGATAGTGACAACATACCACTTTACCGGCGATGGGACAAGGAACTCGATTATTCCTGCCACCTCATTAATCATGATGAGACATTCCTTAAATGATGACGTGACAGGTATGCACGCTCATCCCTCTTTAAAAAGACCACTCCGCTCCGCAGGTAGGGCTCTCTTCTTCCCTCTCACACACTCTAGAATTCTCAACTTCTCTACTTACGCTACTGTTCATCTTCTTCCTCCGCCGTCCCTGACTTGAGCGTCGGAGTGGTCGCGCCAGGGCACCCCCCTGGCCTTCCTACTGACGTTCCCTTTAATCGCTGGTCGTTCTCTGCTTCCGCTGCGGGTCTTCATCGTCTCCGGCGAAGTCTCAGGCGACTCTGAAGCTGTCATCGCCCTCAGTGCCATCCACTGTTCAAAGCCCGCAACGAGGAGGTCCGGTGACGTGTCCTGAAGCAGTTCTCAACCGGAACAGCCCCGAAGGTTTCCATAAATATATACTCGATTCTATATTCTTGTAAACAAACAAAATCTTGAGAGCGGATGAATGCACCTTCCATTTTTCTCGAGATATGCTTCATCGCAATGCGTTGCACGTGAGAGTTTGGGATGCCGGACCATTAAAAGACTTGTAACAGGGGCGGCTCAAGCCCACAGAAGGCCCTAGGCGAAATTTTTTTTAAGATGATTGTTATTATTTAAAAAAAAAATTTTCACCCTTTTCTATTCGGACTTGAAACCGACAATGGTAGATTTAAAATTTTTTTAAAATAAATTAAAATTTTAATTATAAAAATAAATTTTTTATATAAAATTAAATTTTCTTATTTTTTTGTTGCAAAATTATTAATTAAATTTTCATATTTAATTTCGGCGTAGAGTAGCAAGGAAAACTAAGAACTAGTAGTATAATTTAAAAGAACATGAAGCAAAAATAGCAAAGACTATCTCAAAATAGCTAAAAAGGTAAATGTATGGTAAAAATTGGGGGGAAATCAGAGATGGGATGAATCTGGATGTGGATTGATTGAAATACAAAGAAAAGGGGAGGGGAAAGAGCAAGACGACAAGAACAAAATCCTTGAGAACGGGACAAAAGTTCACAGGAGACCCTGCTTCCGAATCAGGAACCTGAGCCAATATCGCAAATCAACCGCCGTTAACTAATTCAATAAAAAAATGTCGAGAAAAGGTAGAACTCATGGGAATCGACAGGCGATTAGGGTTCGGAACCTGGAGGAGCGAGTGCGAAGGATGGGAAGGGGCGCAGTGGGGGCGAGCTTGAAGCCTCGCAGTTTCGCCGGCGAGGAACGGAGGAAGACGGTCAGTCCAGAGGGGCGAGGCGGCAGGGGACGACGCTGTTTCGCCGGCGTCGGTGAGGAAAACCCTCAGGGGACGACGCTGTTTCGCCGGCGTCGGTGAGGAAAAGTCGAAAACCCTCAGGGGATCGCTGTTTCGCCGGCGTCGGCAGGAGATCGTTGTTTCGCTTTCGCCGGCGTCGGCAGGAGATGAAGATTGAAGAGTCGACAGTCGGCGTCGACAGGCCGTTGGCGTTGAACGAGAACGAAAGAACGGGTTACGGGAGAAGGAGAAACGCGGAGAACGAGGCGAGGAGAAAGAAGAGAACGGGAGAAGGAGACGCGGAACGAGGCGAGGGAGATAAAGGGATATCCGTATTGGGAAGCGGCGAAATTTTATGGATCCGATTTTAATTATTTATTATTTATTATCGCTAAATAATTTAATAATTTATTTTTTCTTTTTGGGCCCCTTTTAAACCTGGGCCCTAGGCACAGGCCTTACCCGCCTATGCCCAGAGTCGGGCCTGACTTGTAATTTTTATTTTCCTGAATAATATGATGGCAATGGAAATTAATCTACCAATTTTCAGGTGCTCGAATCTAATTTACAGCTGTTAGTGTTGTTGGCTTATATTTAAAGCTCAATAGAAAATATAATCTAATTTAAAATATAAGGCATTGAGTGAGGCACTTTTAATATTTAAGCATATTTGCCAATTTTTATATGTAAAAGTCTGAATTTAATATCGCATTGGAAGGAAAAGAAAGAATCTAATCCAACCAAAAATGCTGAGGTGGGATTCTTCTGAATCTCCAAAATTAAAAGGGTTAAAATTCTCCCCTTCATTTATATTTTTGTTTCTTTTAATAATTCAAGTTTTTTGATGAAAGACTTTGATTAATGAAGGTAATTTAATTTTTTTAACAAATAAATACCAATTTAATAGTGTTGATTTATTATATATATATATGTTCTACCATCCACATTATTACAATCCAATAGAGGATACATGAATCTGCTCGTCTGTCTGTCAATGATTACTGGTAGTGCGCCACCAAGTGGAGGTCTCTCAGAACAGAGACAAACTTTTGGCGAACGTTTTTGAGTAAAAAAGAAAGAATCAAAAGAGAAGACGCAAAAGGAGATGAAAATATAAACAAATCTGTGCCAAGTATCAGTACCAATGCATGCACTTACTTTTGAAGAGATTATAAATTGGACGCTATGAAGCTTTTAGCTTCTTAGACTAGATATGCATCAGCTACTGTAGTTTGTTGAATGTTGATTTTGAAGATCTAAAGAGTCCATATATTACGGTTTTCCTCTGTTATGGGTCTATATGTCGAGCCCGGTTAGCCAGATCAAACAGAAGGTGTTTGGGGCTAGGTCTTGAGACCGGGCTCATGGACCGAACCGAGTCCTACGGGACTACCAAGTCGGGTCCTCTGCTCGAGACTGGACGAACGAACCGAGCTAAGTCCTATGAGGCTACTGGATTGAGCCCGCCTTAAGCGCAGAGTCGAACCCTCACAAGTGTTACCCCGACAAGATCCTAGTGTCGAGTCGTATCCCACTCATTCGGCTCGGGTAATGCCCGGGGGGGGGGGGGGGGGGGTCCATTTGGCTCGACTCGTTGTTGCCCAAGTCATCCTCCATATTTCCGAGAGTGTTCACTCGGCTCGAGCCCTCTCCGAACTGATGTCCCCATCGGTCGAGCCGAACCGCATGTTTAAAGATCTTTCTAGCCGACCCGATAGCACACATGTATAGTGCCGAACCGGGTCAAATCACACTTATCTCATCCGTCACCGGCTTATCCTAATTAGGGGAAAGACCACTCCCTCCGCATACTGTTATGAATGTTCTCCTGATGCCTATACGGCTCATCATAGCAAATCTTCGACAGATAGTGTATCACACTCCCTTGAATGCTAATCAGCGATGGGACATTAATGTTGACCATACCCTGTCCTCTGTCACATTCATAACACCGATGGGACTTTGGCCACGTCTTTGATATGACTTAACGTCATTAAACTATATAAAAGGTCAGTTGGTTCTCTAAGAGAGGTATGAAATCTCACACTAGGCTGCTCCATTTTTTCTTCGTTTTCCCTCCCCCTACTTCACCAACTGACTTAAACATCGGAGTGGTCGCCAGGACCCCTGACCTTCCATCTCACCTTCCTTTTGTGTGTAGGTGCCGCTCTCAAGCTCTTCTCTCCATCTTCCTCTCAGCAGTTTTGGTGTTGAAGAAAACGGTCCAAGCGTCCGGGGGCTGATCTCAACAGGAACATCCTCCAATACTTTTACATTTTCTTACTACTGGGCCATCGTTGTTTTATAATAGTGAGGAATTTGCATGATTACAGAAGTTAAATACAGTTTAGAATGATAAAACAAATGAAGAACCAAACCAAAAATCTTGCTAACAGAGTTGAATTTCTTGCGGTTCCAAATTGACGAGCTGATGCATGTTTCTATTGACGGAGATGATCCATGGCTTTGATCAATACCGGCCTGAACCTGTCGACGTCGAGCTTCACGTTCTGCTGCTTCAGGTAGATCTTCCCCATCTTGAACCACCCTTGATGGTGGATCGACTGCGGGTCCGAGATCACCGGGTGCTCTCTCGAATACAACTCCAACAGCGTGCTCTCCTCCACGCTGATGTTGTACTGCAAGTAGAGCAGCCCCGACTCCCTCGCCGGCGGCCCGTACGTGTGCTCCGCCATCCCCTCCAAGTCGCAGCACGGCGCGATCTGTATCGCCACCGCGTTCGCCGGCAGGAATACTAAGTTGGTGAGCCCGGCGCCGTGCACGCCCATGATCACGTCGCACGAGTTCACCACCTCCGCGAACGCGGCCACGTTCACGAAGTTCGCGTCGGCGATCACCACCTCGAAGCCTACCGCCTCCGCCGCCCGCACGATCTCCGGCACGTTGGTGAACCGCCGCGTGCCGTTCCGCGCCACCAGCAGGAGCCGCGGCCGCAGCTCCGGGTGCGCCCGAAGGCTGACGGCGCGCTCCCGCGGGAGCGCGTACGCCTCGCGCAGGAACCTGGTGAAGTCGAGCATGGAGATGCCGTTGGGCGCGCGAGCGCGGTCGATTGTGAGGTCATTGTGGAAGCGTAGGTCGACCAGCGCGTGCGGGCGGCAGTGCACGTCGTCGCTGTTGTCGAGGTCGACGAATTCGTACCGAGTGAGCCTATCGATGATGGGCCGATACTTGTTGAGCCACCACAGCCGGATGCCGGTGATCAGGAACTGGACCTCGCCGTGGAACTCGTGAGCGGTCAGAAACAGGGGAAGGAGCACGTCAGTGAAATCGTGGTAGTAGTTGCCGGTGAAACCGCCGAGGGCGAAGACGATGGCAGGGACGGTTCTGTTGACGGTACACGCTGGCGCCGCCGTAGCGGTTCGAACCGCGACCTTCTCTATGTTGCCCATGTGTTTGCGGACGTAGGGGAGGACCATGTACTCCTCGGCTTTTCGGTGGGGCGACACGAGCACCACGGCGGCGGAGGCCGCCTTCTTCTTGCCATAGATTCTGACATCGCCCGTCAGGTCGCAAAACTCCGTTCTGAAGTTGGAGAAGTCGCAGATTGAGCCAGTTAATTGCGGCTTCGGCATCTCAATCACTTGGGTGGTTTCTTTCTTCGGAAAGAGAGTCTTGTCACCTTCAATCAACATAAAATTCGTCACGTAGTTCAAGATTTGCTCAATTTTGACAACTTTTAATCGAATGCAAAGTTCAATTACCTGGTATCTTCGGTTCGCTGCTATTTTCCTCCAAACTCATATGGGAATCAGTAGAAAAGCTTTTGTTCAGCTGCTCCTCTGCTTTCTTTTCTTTTTCTGTCAAGTAAAAGAACTCTATGAAACCAAAGATAACACAAGATGTAGATTCTTGCATGCTGCTGCATACGTTGCAAATTCTACACGAGCTCAGAATTAGCTTTTACCTGGCTTTACTTGGCTAATCTTGCCTTCTGCCTCTTGATTAGTGCCAATCTTGAAGGTTGAAATTGCCTGATCATCGACTGCAAAAGCAAAACAAGAGAATTGCAAGACACAAATTAAACCTCAAAAAATTCTTAAAAAAGAGAGATGAAAACAAGCCTGGAATCAGAAGCTCACCAGTGGTTTCTGACATGCAGACGAGGTAGATCAAGATCACTAAGCAGCAGCCCACAAGCAAGGCCAAGCCAAGCCTCCTTGCTTCGATCCTGCTCAAGTTCCTGACTACGGCCTTCTCCAACCCCATGCTGAACGGGGAAGGCTAGACCAAGCTAATAACGCTGCAAGTTTCAGCTGTAGAGAGACGAGGCCGACGCGTTGCCCCAAGGGAGAAGATATTGGGAGTGAAAGGAGCAACCTCGTCCTTGTTCCTTCAACAAGAGGCTGAAGGCTAAAAACTAAAGTAGGCCCGAGGCCGAGTGATCCGTGCTCTCCTTCTCTCTCTTCTTCAAGAAGACAAATGGAAGAGCTTCTACTTAAAAATTAAATATCACTTTTCAAAGTCCATAAATATATATCTTTTCTCTCGGAACTACTTTTCCTCGTTCCTTTCGTTTTCATATGAAAACTTTAAGAAGAAATTTATCACAGAATCGGTGATAATGCGAAGAAGACATAATTTTGTAGTTTTTGGTACAATTATAGCGGGATAGAACTTTTGACTAGTCTGTTTCAGGAGTTAAGATTCCACCAACCCTCATCAATCCAGTGTCAACTTAATTTACCCATAAAAGTCAAAAGTAAACAGAGTTCTATATTTCTACGTTAGCCGCTGTTTATGAATTTACAGTTACCGTGAAAAGATTGAAATAAAGGAAAGATTATCTATTAAAATGAAATCAAGTCGAGTAATGTTGCCTTTTCATTTAATATATCGATGCATCAGAACTCTGCATGCCTGTGGTGGCGATCATTTTTGTCCCCCATTTTATTAAGAAAATTAGCTGTGAGTGGCTCGAAAAGAAGATGAGGTCCAGTGGTCCTCGTTTCAAGCATTGAGATAACTTTTCCAAATACAGCCACAAAAAAAAAAGACCTCGAAGTTTGCTTAATGTTTTATTTTTAAACTGTTCTAATTTCTTGCTTTCAGTAAAGCTGAATCTGAATTATCTCAATAATGCAGCCAAGTAAAAGAATCCTAGGACTGTTTAAATGAAGCAGAACAGGAATTTCTCAACAAGACGTCATGCTACATCATATCAGTATCATCTGCAATTTCAAAAACTATAAACCTTCAATAATTGAAGAATCATGATACATGTCTGCCAGTATTATTCTCGTCAACAAGTTATCAGACTTGTTGAAGCTTAATGCAAAGCAGTTTCAGACTAATGTCCTCGAGAAATCTCAATTTTCTCGTGCTCCGAAATTAATGGCGTAATGTATTATTGATCATTTTCTTCCACCCTGTGGTTGCGTGGCAGAATAACCTTTGTTTGGAGAAAGAAACATAAAGAATAATATACATAAAGTTTCATAAAGATAGACGAAGCGGTAGGTAGAGATTTGGATCTACCACATGTCCTTTCTTTCCACAAGCAATCGCTGCTATTTTGAAATCTTATCTCATCGCTTCCAATTTTCACCAGAACTTTGTTTATAGTTGTTTTTCATCTCGACTAAATATCCAGTACTTTATTGCATGCACACTCAAAAAATTATGAAAGTTTCTCTGGTTTGTGATAAATCCGGCATAATTCATGCACACTCAAAAAATCTTTAATAGTATTTATAACTACAGTGAATGCTTCAAGCGTAGGAACAAGTTGCAGAAAATTAGCATGTGTTATGCCAACTTAATTGTTCCCTCATTGACGGTGCTAGACAAGGCAAACGTGACGCCTCATGTCCCCATGTGAATTTAATTATTGCATCTCCATCTCCTCCTCTTGTGTCCTAGCTAGTTCTAGCTACCACCAATTCCTTAGGTGACAGATTTGCAGTTTTCCGTGACTGAATTTCAGAGCAGAGCACAGAGCACTGGATTTGGATGTTTACACAGGAGCAGGAGCAGGCTGTAGAGCCTTTTGCTCAGTATTCCAAACTCTTGCAAGCTCATGACGCTCAATTCGTAGACTGACTGCATAACATGCGACCTGTCTAATTGGTGTGGCCACTGTAGTTGAAGTCAAACTTGTTTGTGTTCGACACCTATCACTATTAGCGGACCAGCTGTCCGGCACGATAGATGAGAGGAATGTGACTTTGTACGAACAAATAAATCAAATAAAGTCACGTTGTTGCTATAACGTATGAATTGGGAAAGGGCGTCAATCATTTATCAAAATCGTCAAATAGACGATTCTATTCTTTAAAAAAATATCAAATGAACATTATATTTAAATTGAAGTGTAATGTCTTTAGTGTATGTTTGATGATTCGTGTAGAAATTAGTAATTAGTTAGTAATTTTTAAATCAGGCTTACATTAAGAATTCAGAATATTGTAGGTACTTTAATCTAAATGGGAATTATTATTTTTTTTGAAAAAGAGACGCCCGCGTAATGATTTGACAAATGATGGGCCCTTTTGTTTTTTTTTGCCCAAAATAGTAGTTTGAAAAATGAATTGAATATTGAATATGTATTATTGTGGCTAAAAGAATCTCTTTAGGCCCTATGGGACTCCTCACCCACCACATGCAAAATCGTATCGCCAGTATAAGAACTGTGCCACGTTCTAAATCAAATTTATTATTCTTTCGTGTAAAAAATAAAATCTATCATTTCAGTCATCCTACTACGATCATTTATAAAAAAATAAATCAAAAACGTATAGTTAACCACAATGAAGAAAAATATTATTTTCACTTCATCAAAATTTAAATTTTTATCCCCTTCTATAATTCTATTCCGTTATAACTAACTTAACTATATCACATGAGCAAATTTATTATTCTTGAATGGCTCTTATATATATGCATTCCCCAAATCAATGTGCAAGACCTTGGAAACATCTAGAGATTCCATATAAAGGATTAAGCAACAGTAAGAATACATGCAGTAGTTCCTTTTTGTACATCTGCAAGTTCAATTTGTCTAAACAATATAGATGATGAACTCCGAACTAAGCTAGCTCTTGCCTATTCTATTCACGAAGGAGCTCGCGGGCATGTATGAGAAAACTTCTGAATCTGTCCACATCGAGCTTCACATCTTGGTTGAAGAAGTATATCGAAGTCCAATTGCTCCAACCTTCCTTCTGAACTTGGACAGATTTTGGATTTATGACCACAGGATCTGTAATCCCATAGCGGTCGACCAGTGAGCTCTCCATGACACCTATGCCATACTGCAAGTACTTCATCTTCATCTCTAAAGTAGGCACTCCGTAGTCAGCATAGCAGAAGCTATCCATTCCTCCCAATGGAACAACTTGGATCACTACTGCATTGGTCGGGAGGAAGATGAGATTAGTAAGTAATAGAAGCTAATTAATTTAAATCTTATTTTTAGACTTTATCTATTTTATAAGTTAATTTTGAATTGGTCAACTGACCAAGCCTATGTAAAACATCTATATATTGCATCGTTTAGAGATGCAATAGGATCAATAAACTTTATTCTTTTGTGTGCTTACCTTTGTTCTAATATGGTATCAGAGCCTAACCTAATTTCCTATTTTTTTTCGCCACCTTTCTCCTGCCCTGTTCCTCCCTGACGCGATCTAGCGCCGCCGACAAAGAAAAATCTGCCGCCTACTGCCTAACCCTATCTCCTGGTATTTTCTTCGCTGAGACAGCCTCACGCAAACAGCAGCCGCCTCCTGGATCGAAGAAAAGTTGCCGGCGTCAAGGTCCTCTTTGTGGAAGCAAAGTTGCCGCGCTCCCGAGCTACACCCCCAAGGCGTCGCTCAAGTCCGTCGCCGGCCGTCTCACCACCCTCGCGTCAAGCGCCGCCGGAAAGTACGATCTCTCCGTCGTCTCTCGCGGCGACGACGTGTCACTGGACACCAGGGTCGACTCTTCACACGTCGCCAACACGGTTCTCGACGACACCCCGGTCTGCATCCTCACGGTCGAAAACATTCTCCTTTTTCCCGTGCAAGCGACGCGTCCCGTACAAGAGAGCCCTCCTTGAGGAAGACCCAGCCCCGTACAAGAGAGCTGGTAATGGTGCCGCACCCTTTGAAGGAACTAATCTCTCTTTTTCCTAAGTAGGTAATGCTCCAGCGAATTTGAAGTTTAACTTCCCTTGTGTCAAAGCTTGGCTTGGAAGGAAAAAGTGTCAAAGCTTGATCCTCCAGGCGTGTTTACAGAGAAAAGGTGATATTTCCTTGGCGTGGAAGGAATTTCATAGTGCATCACAGCTAAGCCACCACTTTCTCTTGGCTTTATTATTCTTAGCACTTTTGCAATGGCAGATAATTCTTCGCCATCATCGACCGCTGATATAAATTTTTCAATGCAATCCTCTGCTTTGCCTCTAAATGCCATGGCGTATTTACCCATCAAACTTACCAATGATAATTATATGCTTTGGAAGATGCAGTTTCTTTCTCTATTACGAGTTCATGACTTACTTGGCATCGTTGATGGTTCTTCTCCCAAGCCACAAGAAGCCGATGCAAATTATGCCATTTGGAGCAAGAAGGATCAAATTATTATGACATGGTTAATTTCGACAATTGATATATCTATACTTCCTATGATTGTAGGACTTGTTACCTCTCAGCAAATATGGGAGGTTCTTGCTCGAACTTTTGCCTCAGATTCTCAAGCACGTGTTCTTCAACTGCGCATGCAATTACAATCAACTCATCGAGGAGAAAAGTCTATCAATGAATACATGCAATCTATAAAGACAATTGCCAATAATTTAGCTGCGATTGGTCATCCTGTTTCAGATTCAGATTTGGTGGTTCAGGTTCTTACAGGATTGGGGCCTCAATATGACAGCTTTATTCCCAGCATAACTACTCGCATTGATCAAGTGTCTCTTAATACCCTACATGGATTACTATCTTCACATGAGATACTTCTTCAATTGCAATCTCACAGGGTTTCAGATTCTTTTGCTCTTTCGGCACAATCGGCTTATAAATCTGACAACACTCATCATCATCAAGAAAGTCCAGGACGACGAAATAGAGGTCGAGGCCGAGGTCAAGATCAAGGACGAGGTCAAGGACGAGGTCGAGGTCGAGGCCGTTGTCAAATCTGTCTCAAGAATGGTCACCTTGCTCATCAATGTTATAAAAGATTTGAATCAAATTTTAGTGGTGGTTTTGCATCCTCAACTCGAGCGTCATCATCAACTCCATCTTATCCTGGGGCATTCTCTCTTACAAGTAATACTTATACACCTACAGCGGATTCCTCAGGATCAGGGTGGCATCCAGATTCTGGCGCGACTCATCACGTCACATCAAATTATGACATTCTTACAGAGGCCACCTCCTATCATGGTCCTGACACGGTACAAATAGGCAACGGTTCAGGTTTGCAAATTGCTCACCTTGGAAACACATTTTTTCACTCATCTGGTCGTCTCTTTTACATGCGCAATACTCTTCATGTTCCATCTATTACTAAAAATCTACTATCAGTTCGTCAATTCGCTCTAGATAATAATGTGTTCTTTGAATTTCATCCTCATTTTTGTCTTGTGAAGGATCCCATCACCCAAACCATCCTGCTCAGAGGAGAAATTAAAGATGGTCTTTATCACTTGCAACCTACCTCCACCAAAGCGCTTATTGGAGAACGCACAAATAAAGCCTCTTGGCATGCACGTCTGGGACATCCATCTTTACGTTTGGTTCAGAACATCATTAGTCAGTTTGATCTACCAACCAATTTATCCTCTTCACCTCATTCTTGTGATGCTTGTCTGAAAGCAAAGAGTCATAAATTACCTTTTGGCTCTTCTTGTCATGTGTCTAAATTTCCGTTAGAATTAATTCACTCTGATGTTTGGGGTCCTGCTCCTGTTTTGTCAAACCAAGGGTTTATCTATTATGTGATTTTTATTGATGATTTTAGTAGATTTACTTGGGTTTTTCTCATGAAACGAAAATCTGACCTGCTTGATATCTTTTGTCAGTTTCAAAAACATGTGGAGCGTTTCTTTAATCGTAAGATCCTTTCTCTCCATTCTGATTGGGGTGGAGAATATCAAGCCCTTCATCGTCATCTAAATTCTTCTGGCATTCTTCATCGAGTTTCATGTCCTCACACTCCAGAACAAAATGGCTCTGCTGAACGGAAACATCGTCATATAATAGAAACTGCATTAGCTCTTCTCAATCATGCATCAGTTCCACTTAAATTTTGGGATGATGCAGTTCAAACTGCAGTCTATCTTATTAATCGTCTACCTACTCCGTTGCTTCAGCATAAAAGTCCCATGGAAAAACTCTACAATCAAACTCCTAACTACACCTTCTTACGTATCTTTGGTTGCGCATGTTATCCATGGCTCCGACCCTATTCTAAACATAAACTGAATCCACGTTCTCAACAATGTGTTTTTCTTGGTTATAGTAATTTGCACCATGGCTACCGTTGTCTGCATATTCCGACAGGGCGTATATATATATCTCGACATGTTATTTTTGATGAGTCTCTATTTCCTTTTACAGCCTCAACTGCACCTCCATCTTCAGGGAATAATGGAACTTTCTTAATACCACCACCTAATATTCCTTCTGAGTTCTCACAGACTGCTGCTCCGACCGGTCCTGCTACAAATACAGGTGGTGATGGCATTCTAGGGCCTGCTCCAGCTTCTGTTGAAAATTCATCTGGGTCATCTGAATCGCCTCATGTGTCTTCTCCAGTACGAGCTGGCCGGACTAATAATTTCAGGGGTGACAAGGCCTTAGAACCTATTCCATGTCCAATTTTGGAGGCATCTCCCACTACAGGAAACATGGCGCCTCATTCAGAATCATCAAATAACACAACCCCTTCATCAAACTCACCTTCAACATCAACAAGTGGTGATACTCCTTGTCGCATGCGTTCCTTGAGTGACATATATGCACGATGCTCGATGGCTACTCGGCATCCCCTTCCTCAAGCTCTAGTGGTTTCCTCGAAAACTATTGAACCGACTTGTTTTACACAAGCAAACAAAGATCCGAATTGGCGTAATGCAATGGCAACGGAATTTGATGCACTTCTTCGCAATGGAACATGGAGCTTAGTTCCACGCACTCCCTCTATGAATATTGTGGGCTCTAAATGGATCTTCCGTCTTAAACATCGCGCTGATGGTTCTCTTGAAAGATATAAGGCTCGGCTTGTTGCAAAGGGTTTTAGTCAACAACAAGGTATTGACTTCAATGACACTTTTAGCCCAGTAGTCAAAATTACATCTGTCAGATTATTATTATCAATTGCCATTAGTTCTAATTGGTCTATCCGACAATTGGATGTTTCTAATGCATTTCTTCATGGTAATCTTGAGGAGACGGTGTTTATGGAACAACCACCTGGGTTTATTCATCCACAATTTCCGTCTCATGTATGTCACCTCAAGAAATCTATATATGGTCTTCGACAAGCTCCTCGTGCATGGTTTCATCGATTATCCAAATGGTTGCAGAGTCAAGGATTTTCTGGTTCAAAAACTGACTCCTCTCTTTTCTATAGACACAATGATGAATCCATGATATTCTTTCTTATTTATGTGGATGACATCTTATTAACTGGCAATGATCAGAAGGGCATCAACAATCTATTAAGTCTTCTTAACCAAGAATTTCCTATTCGAGATTTAGGAAATGCTCATTATTTTCTTAGCATTGAACTTATTCCGCATGAAGAAGGTTATGTTCTCTCTCAGACCAAATATATCACTGGGCTTCTTCAAAAGGCTAAAATGGATGGAGCACGACCGGTCTCTACGCCGATGGCTACAAATACCGTTGTCACATCATCTTCAACTTCAGCGATGTCTGATCCCCAGATCTATCGAAGTATCGTTGGTGCTTTACAGTATGTGACTATTACACGTCCTGATATCACGTTTGCAGTCAATCGCGCTTGTCAGTTCATGCATGCTCCCACCGAACAAAATTGGGAAAGTGTGAAAAGAATACTTCGTTATCTTAAAGGCACTATTCTACATGGTTTTCTTTTATATCGCAACTCATCACGAGATTTACATGCCTATAGTGATGCGGATTGGGCAAGTTCTCCCGAAGATAGGCGCTCTACTAGTGGATATGCAATATTTCTTGGTCGGAATCTTATCTCTTGGAATTCGAAGAAGCAACCCACTGTATCTCGTTCAAGTACTGAAGCTGAATATAAAGCTATAGCTAATGCAACTTCAGAACTTATTTGGCTTCAATCACTTCTTTCAGAACTTCATCTTGCCTCGAAAACTACACCGAAAATTTGGTGTGATAATATTGGAGCAACATATCTTACAGCAAATCCAGTTTTTCATGCTCGTACCAAACACGTTGAGATTGATTTTCACTTTGTTCGAGAGCGTGTGGCTAGCCAACAATTATCTGTCTCTTATATCTCAGCAGAAGATCAAATTGCCGATATTTTTACCAAGCCATTATCCGGACAACGTTTCAGCAAACTAAGATGCAAACTCAACGTCAAAGATCTCCCGTTAAGTTTGTCGGGGGGTAATAGAAGCTAATTAATTTAAATCTTATTTTTAGACTTTATCTATTTTATAAGTTAATTTTGAATTGGTCAACTGACCAAGCCTATGTAAAACATCTATATATTGCATCGTTTAGAGATGCAATAGGATCAATAAACTTTATTCTTTTGTGTGCTTACCTTTGTTCTAATAGTAAGTCCTGCACCATGCACTCCGAGAATGACATCGCACGAGTTCACTAGGCGAGCAAATTCAGCTATACTTTGATTTTTCTTGATCTCTGCTACGACAGGTTCGAAGCCCTCCCATCCTACCATTTGCACAATTTCATTAACATTAGTGAATCTTCTCGTCCTGCTTCTTGCGATGATCAGAAGCCTAGGTCGCTTCTCAGGGTTGGCTCCTTGTAGCTTAGTTGCAGTTTTCCTCTCCAATGAGTAAGTGCTCCTTATGAACCGCCCAAAGTCGAACATCGTCACACCGCCGGATCTTGCAGGATCAATGCCCATGTCCTTGTGAAATGCAATGCCCACTATGACCCGAGGGTAACACCGAACCATCGCATCCTTGTTGAAGTTGATAATTTCATGATGAGATAGCTTCTTCAGTAATCGTTCGTACTTTGTCATCCACCAAGGCAGCATTTCACTTACCAGGAACTGAACTTCTCCGTTGAACTTGTGCGATGAGATGTAGAGGGGAATAATTGAATCTGAGACTTCGTGGAAGAAGTTGCCCATATAGCCACCGGTTGCAAAGATGATTGCTGGAACCGTGCTATTGATGTCACATTTCGGAACATCTTGTTTGGGACTCAAATAACCTACTGACATTTCAGTGACACCAGACATTGCAGGGCGATCGCCCTTCCTAGGATGAGGTTTTATCTTCCAGGACTGCTGTAGTTCTGTTGTGTTCCGGATTGAGGAAGTGACAAAGAAGATGGAGGAGGAGCTTGCTTGGATCCTGATATCGCCCTCCATGTCGCATATGTCTGCTCTTCTGTCCGAAGTATCACACAGGGGCTTCCTGCGGAGATCCACATTTTGGTTGTTTGTATCTGAAACCAAAATTAAGCATTCCAATTTGACACAAGAATTTCAAGGAAATGAATACATTATCTCAAGTTGTGTGTATATATATATATAATTGCTCATCCAAAGATGAAAAGGTAGACTTCCAAAACTCTGATTGTTGGAAATTCCCCCCTAATGAGTAACTAGATTCACGGTTCTCTGATTTACCACACAACAACTTCCTCCCTCGCCTTATAGATTTGATGGCAAATTTATCATCGAGTTAAGGAATTACCATTTTCTCCCGCCCTAGGAAGAGGAGATGCACGAGGCGACAACCAGGAACCCACTGCAAAAAATGAAGAAGAAGAAGAAGAAAGATTCAAACTTTAACCAGCTCTGACCACATAACACAAGAAAACGTTCTGGGGAAGAGCAACTCACATGAAGGAAGAGAGACAAAATGGCCAGCAGACAACACAAGGAGGGTTACGGAGATGAAGAAGAATCCTGTGAAGATGACAAAGCTCAGAGTCTGGAGCTCAACTCTGCTGAAGCTCCTGAAGAACTTGCCCTGGCTCCCCATCATCGAAGAACTCCTCCTCCTCCTGAGCTCGTCTGATCTCCACTTGCTATGGAGGAAGGCAAATTGCTATGGTTTGACCAAACCCACGGCGTAGATGGCCAAAGCTCGTAGGGTATTAGACATGGATGATTGAAGGCTGTCCTTTTTCCAGTAGCAATTTACTTTATCTCACGTCGTCACTTGTAATTCCATAATAATAATAATAAATGAATTCAGGATTATAATTTATAGATGTCCACTTCTACAGAACAATGCCTAAACCTTGGCGGCTTGGCCCAATTAGTTAAAAGGAATTAGTGCGTGCATTGTCAGTCAACAGTCTTCATAGTAAAAGAAAGAAAGCAATAGATGCTGCTCAGTGCACATTGTGGGAGCAAATCGTTAACTTCTTTTAGAACAACTTTTTCCATTCTCTTAAATGCTTTTAATAAAGGTGTTGGCTCTTAAGTATTTCTACTGGAGCTTTATATTTTTTATTTTAAAAGTAATAGTTTATTTGGATTCAGAAAAGAGAATCCACATGCTGCAATCTCTCATCCACTTCAGTTTTTATGCTGCAATCTCCCACTTTCAGAACCAGCAAATGGATCGACAATGACATTGATAACAGCTGGTTTTCGGGCAGAGAAAGATTCAGAAAGGGCGGTTTTGAGTTCTTCAGGTGTTCCAACTTTATAACCTTTCCCACCAAAAGATGCAGCAAGAGTGTGATATGCTGAATCTGGAACAAAGGAAGTAGGGGCAGGGTCATCTTTGTATGGTCCGGTAAGTTCATCAGCTGATCTTCGATCACCGCCATATACGCCGCCATTGTTGAACACAATCACGATGACAGGCAGTTGATATCTCACCAATGTCTGTGAAGTTTCACAAATGTGGAGTGAGCAAATGGAAAAATTGTATGTAATACTGAAATTTAAAACCAATATCCTGTAGATATGCTAAGTTTGCTCAAGACGCAGTGATTTTTAACCTAAAGATAGAATTCAATCCTGAAAACTGAAATCCTACTTTTAGTCCTAGCACTTACCTCAACTTCCATGGCACTGAATCCAAAGCCTGAACCACCACCAACCTTTCAGGTGAGGCCACTGCAGCTGCTATGCAGTAACCAAGCCCGACTCCCATTGTTCCCCAGGTTCCTGCATCCAGCCTCGTCCGAGGCTCATTCTGGATCAACACTGATCTTCCAACATCCATGGTATTAGCGCCCTCTGACACCAATACTGGGGCGGGGCTGCCCTGTGCAAGAATTGCATCCCTTATAATCCTCATTGGTGTAAAGAAGTTGAAGGGCACAACATCCTTCGCCAGCTGAGCTTCCATCTTCGCTGCGTTATCCTTCGCCTTGTTCGAAATTGCCTCCGCCCAGGGATGAGATTTCCCCAGACAGAAAGGTTGATCCTCTATCTGTTTGTTGATCAATTCCAGTACCTCCTTAGCATCACCAACTAAACCGAGATGGGGCTTGCGGAGTTCGATTTCTTCCTTGGAGACGTCGACAAGAATGAACTTAACATCTGGCGACCATCTCGGTGGTTCGCCGAAGTGGAGCAGCCAGTTGAGGCGCGCACCCACGATGAGAGCAACGTCGCAGCGGCCTATAGCGAGAGATCGTGCAGCTGTGGCTGCGAGCTCGTGAGTATCCGGCACCAATCCCTTCCCCATCGGGGTAGGGAGGAAGGGGATTCCAGTGGTCTCAATTAGCTTCCTCAGTGGCTCCTCTGCTCGTGCAAAGGCGGCGCCTTTCCCAAACACTACCAACGGTCTCTCGGCAGTCCTCAACAGAGACACGGCCTGCTCTATATCTAGGGATTCTTCGGTCCTCGTTTCCTCAATTATAGGGGTTTCCGCCTCGGTTAAAATCTTCTCAGCTTCGGAATTCGAGATCGTCTGATGGAGGACGTCGGACGGAAGGTCCAAATAGCACCCTCCCGGTCTCCCGGCGACAGCGTGGCTCAGCACCTGGTAAACCAATCGAGGGATCAGCGAGATGTCAGTGGCCTTAGCGGAAAACTTAACGAAGGGCTTGACGGCCTCCATCTGATCGAGTTCCTGGAAGTCTCCCCGGCCAGCGTCAGCCTGGTCGCAGGATCCGGAGATCATGACGGCCGGCCAGGTGTTGGCGCCGGCGTTGGAGAGCCCGGCCAGACCGTGGACGCATCCGGGGCCAGAGACAGTGAGGTACACACCGGGGCGGCCGGTGAGGTAGCCGTATGCGGTGGCGGCGTACCCGGCCGACTGCTCGTTGTGGAAGGCGATGAAGCGGACGCCGGCAGCGACGGCGCGAGTGGCGACGGACGTGACGGGGATCCCCACGACCCCGAACATGACCTCAACACCGGCCCGGGCCAAAGAGAGGGCCACCAGGGTGCTCCCATCAATCTGGGTCTGCGAAGCGTCCGCCATAACCAAAGCTTGAAGTTTGAACTGAGTCAGAGCAACGAGAGGAACGATTGAAGAGATGAGTCGGTAAGGTATTGCCTTTATATGCAGTAGGCAGACTAGAATTAACCCTTCGTATGGCCGACGAGCCAATTCAACAGTGGAAAACGTTGCAAAAAGCGCAATCTTTGTTTTGCTATTGACATGACGAGATTTGGCACAATATTATGAACCTTCGATTCTGTCCACCCTTTCCTGGATCGCAGCGGACCACTTCAACATTCAGTAACCAGTAGACCAGTCACAGTTCGCCATATTTACGGAGGAAAATCGGCATTATATTTAGGAGAAGACGAGAAAAGAAGAAGAAGATGACGATGAGAAATTAGAATCCAATGCCATGATATTAGAAAACACCAACAGTCTCTATCGACGCACCTTCCTTTCTTTGAAACTTTTGCCGGCAATGGCGTCTGCTATCGTCCTTCTCTTCTTGTGGCTGAATTGCTTGATGAGAAAGCAAATGGAAGTTTTTCTCACCAGCATTATCTAAATGGAAGCCCCACCAACGCACCATGAATTGATTCCCGGCGAACAACCAGATGCAGCGACGCTTGGCCTTCAAATTTGATATCAGAAGCAGCACCATGAATTCTATAATTGCACCATGAATTGATTTACTTTGATGGTCGGTCGGTGGGAAACAACCCACCTGTGGCTACTGGATTATCATTTTTTTTTATATCGATTTGTTACATGAAGAGTACCAAACGAGCTCTAAATATAATGCAATTATAGGTGGAGTTCAGTTCCCAACCACAACCTGGATTGCATCAGAACAACCTCCATTACTCGAGAAACAAAGGCCTTTTCTTACAAAGTTATTTCATCTTCTACAGATATGTGGAAAACAAAATATATATACAATTAGCTTGTGACATGGCGACATCTACACCAATATGCAATGCCTCCACCTCTACCTTGAGCAACTGCAATTTCCTCGTCGATGTAGAACCAGATGAAGAAGGGATCTTTGGTGGTAGGCTCCCTCTCTGTTTGTTCAAGATCAATTTGCAATGGACCAAATGGTCCAACCTTTATACGGACATTCAGAAAAATGAATGCCAATATTCTACTCTTCCATGAGAATTTGCCCTCAAAAGTTAGAGATCCAGCAGGACCCAAATATACACCATTCTCTATCCTTTTTGCCTGATGTATGTATCCAATGTGTTAATTGAATGCATTTAAATCTTTCAATTGTTATCATGTTGATTACGAATACATTTAGCAAAACTGAGACGAGATATTTGAACTGATCGATGCCTACGAGAAACTCACCGCAGCATCAAATCGTTGAACAGCAGTGATGGGAAAATATCGGCCCTTGTCCAACTTGCCCTGAAGGAGACACAATCCACGTACAAATGTGCCGGTGCGAACGAACAGAGACCAACTTCAAATCAACAACGTAAGCACAAGCAAATTAAGTTCACCTGGGCGGTGAATATAAGCATCCAAGTCCTCCCCGGCGACTCCGTCCCCCCGAGGGTCTCAAGAAACGAGGACGGCTCCGCCTTTCTCTTCTTGATCGAGGCGAGGGCAGTGAGGACTTGGACCGGCGGAACCTTCCTGGTCTTCGCCGCCTCCTTCAGCACCTCCACGCTCGCTGCCACGCCCTACAGATACAGTACCGAAGTCACGAAGATCCCTAGAATAGCAAGCATAAGGATCGCAGACAAAAATCACCGACCGATTCCTCCTCCAATAAGGGCGCGTCCTCCTCAACGGCTCCAATCTCCGGCGCCGCCGCCAGCGGAGGAAGTACCCGTCGGTGGGGGAGAGCTGCTGACGGTGCGGGAAGACGAGGCACAAGGGATCTGGAGAAAGGACGGAGCTTGGTTTGGAGAAGAGGAGGGGAGGGAGGAATCGGGCGAGGGATTGAGAAAAATGCCATCTTTTTCTTTTTCTGCGTTGAGAAACTTTTGGAGGGAGATAAAAAGTTTGTGGTTTTGAAATAACAAACGACCTTGCTTCCCTGGCCAGTCCCCAATGGCTACTGCTACGTGTGTAACTGTATTTTTTTTGCTTCCCTGAACAAACACAAATTCATTTGTTCTTATTAGCTACAATTTCTTGACCTCAGATTAGAAGACAATGGCAGATTCATGTTCCACTGTTTGCTTTCCTTTTCTCTTCTCAATTTTGAGGAAAACGGGTCAATGCAACACTGTGCTAATGCTTTATAGGAAGCATCTTTGCTGAAGGACAAGGACATCGACATGGCCTGGTGCAACTAAAGCACCACTTGAATAGATAGTGGAATCTACTTTACTAAAACAACAATTCAATTAACTTAATCTGTTTGAAAATATTTTCATTATCATAAGCCTTATCATCAACCACTACTAACCACCCTTCTCAATCTTCTTCTCTTACCTGCCAACTCTAGTTGCTCCATCGAAACTGCATCTGCCAAAGATTTGAGTGGATCCAGTTGGTAACTGGTAAGAATCCCTTCGATCAAAGAAGCCAACACTAGTCATTTTAATGTTTTAATTTACAGAATAATACAGCATTCCAAATAACCCAGAGACGACCCGGATCTCAGCCGAGGTGCATTACTCCGGCGAGACTAAACGCCTTTAGGGCCTCGACGAGATGGAAGGAGATGAAGACCGCCGACGTGGGCACGCTGAGGGCCATGACGACGGCGATCCCGATCGCGAAGCTCGGCCTCGTGCTCATGAGAATGGTCTGCAGCAAGCAGAGGACCTCGCAGACGTTTGCGTGGTAGCTCGTGTAGTAGCGCTTCTCCCAGTCCGCCCACTCCGTTGGCGCCTCATAACTCGTCTCCGCCATCTTCATCTCGTGGATCCTTTTGCGTAGCACAATCATGTTCTCGTCGACGAGTCTCCCACTGTCGTTCCAGCCGAAGGCGGGGACTCTGCCAGAGGTGAAACGGGGGCGGTGGTGGCGGCGGCCGTCGACGATAAGTCGGGGGGAAAGGTGGTGGCGCAGAGGAGGAGAGGAGATGGTGCAAGGAAACATTTTTCTTCTAATCAGTCCAACTATTGCAGCGAAGAGAACTAGGATGTGAAGAGAGGAAGAGGATCTGGGGGTCTTTATAGCCAAGAGCGGGCCATTAACAGTCGACACCATGTCGGCGCCGAGCGCGTGTTCGTCCGGTGGCGGCGGATCTAACACAAAGGAAACCACCTGATCGAGTAAGATGGTGACGCGTGGCACTGCAGGTCCTGTTGTCGGCGCCCTACTTCTTATCCTAACTTGATTTCTGACGACAGCCATTTTAATTTTGTAGTTGGTCAACCGAATAACGTGCGTTTGATTCAATGAATCTCGTACAAAATGTAATTTTTTTTATCGTGTTCAATTATTGATCAGCACGTGGCATGCCGACAATGGAAACGAATTCAATAAGGTATGGGCCGTTGATTTTATTTTTCACAATATTTTTTATAAAACCCAAATTTAATGAAATGGGTGCACAAAGACTACTGCAACACGGCAAAGGCAACCGATCATAATCAAGAAATTGTTATTTTATTTTATTTTTTGAATTTTGCTATTGCTCTCCACTAATGGCCCTAAATTTTGTTTTATTTAACTTTCTTATTGTTAAGGCAACCGAATCAGATGACAGCCATTTTAATATTCTCTTCATTAAACCTCTATCAAATATAATATTTATTGACAAATTATCAGATAAATAAACTATATTTCCTTAGGGTTAGATGCTCAGGGCTCTAAAGATACTTCTCGGCCTTAAATTTGACCTCTGGGTTTTTAATATCATCTTGGCTCTGAATTAATCTGATTTCCAAGCTGCTACTTTGAGGATCAAATCCTGCAGCTTTATAATCTGCCAACGTCCGCTGCAGCAAAGCCTGAAATGTTTATTATCAGAGCATAATCTCACATCGTGAATTATAGGAATGAAAAAGAGAGGAAAACTAATGTGCTAAAAAGTTTATGTTACAGCAAATATACAGTATCTTCATCAAGTACCTGTACACTCGACACCGCAAGCTCAGATGCTTTCTCAAGGTTTTCTGGATATTTCTAAACATCAAATGCAGAGAAGAAGAAAATGAACACCAGAAATTTAAACATATTTGGTTGTTACTTGAATAGAAGCCTTACATTACTCCATCCTAATAGAAGAGCTGTCGTGAGATCACCAGTTCCCTGCATTACAATTAACAAGTTCGATGAAAGATCATGTATACAAATTTGGAAAGGAACAATATGGGCAGAAGAAGTGTTCTCTCTGAGTGTACAAAAATTATCGAGGCCGAGGGAAGCATACCGTAAAATATGCAGGAATCTTAGGGATCTCAATCTTAAATTGCTGCGGAAGCTGACCCTGCAAGCCAGTAAAAGATTATTCAAGCAATAGGATAATAAACTGTTGCTATTTATGCAGGCCAAGATGCAAAGTAGATAAGACTGACTGATTCATTAAAATGAAATAATATTCAATCTTTGCATGAGTAGCTCTACCAAAATGTGCTTTCCCACCGAAATTATAAACATCATCGACTTGTATTGCTATTCTTGATTTGATCCCCTCTTCATCCTTCCTATGAACCAGATAATGTTCTATAAAAGGCAAAGAAATCATTCTCTGTAGATCCTTTTACGAGTTACCATGTCAATCAGCAAGATTGCTAGTTAACAGTCTCCTTGAAGGTACCCTGTCGTCAACAGGTTGTTTTAACATGCAATGCAAGCATTTTAAAGGGGGGGGGGGGGGGGGGGGGGGTTTGAAATAGTACCTTCACTTTTTGATGACTGCCAATGAGGAGAAGCTTACCCATTAAGTTTAAGCTGGTAATTACCACCTGATATCAAGAAATAAACTGAAAACATGCATAAGAATGAAAAGCAAAGTATTTTTGATGCAAATGTTTTTTTTTAATTATTTTTATTAGAATGACTTGTTTTTGTCTTTAGTCTGTTTCTACCTATCCCGCCTCCACCGTAATAATTTCAAACCTTTTAATTATATAAGTTATCTGTTCTCTTCAAATATGTCTTGGAACTCCACCAAATTGAAAAAGTAATCCCTGTCCAAACAATATGGTTTTATTTCTTTTAATTAAACTTAAATCTACTTTACTGGTTCTTAACTCTTAACTATGCTGAATCTATCGTAAAAACTTAAATAAGAGGCTCAGGTTTATTGTCTGAGACAATTTTGTCAGGTAATAAATTTATTCATTCTCTTATCTTCTCGTCTTTGGAGATGTGTTGCTTCTGCCTTTGTAATGTCAATTGAAGCAAGGTTTTATTCCACATGTTAATTACCTAAATTGGAAACAGTTATATTGCAACAGAATTTCCCCAAATCATATTTTATTTTCATATTTATACAACGAGGACAAACCTTTGACGGTCCAGCAGCATGAAGAATGTTACAAGCTTCCAATCCATCACTTTCAGATGTGATTCTGCAAAAAAAAAAAAAGAATGAAAATAGAATGATAATCAAAATGCACACACAGCAAGTGAAGTGGGGTGGTAAAAATTGTAGAATCAATGTTTCCCTGGTGAGAGCGCAGTGAAAAGGTGAATATCTTTTAGGATTCTAGACAAGATCAATCATCAGAATGTGAAGATATAAACAATTTCCAAAAACAATTGTTAATCTGAAACTTGTAGTGGATAACGAAGTCTCCATCATATCATCGTCTGATAAATTGAAATTTTCCCCATAGAAAACTTTCTCACAAACATTCAAATAAGCAAAGTGCATCATTACCTCACACCCGTCAGCAACTCAACTTCAAACTGATTGGGGGTAAGCATTGAAGCAATAGGAACAACCTAAGAGAAAAAAAATGTCAGTCTGGGTAGCACTAAAGAAGGGAAAGAATAAAAAGCAATATACTGTGAGTTTCATATCAATCCCCATCCGATATATCTTAAATATTAGTTTACTTTTCATCAGAGGTAGATGGTTAATGAAACTCAAAGCGACGACTAACTTGTCAGATCAATACAAAACAATCTTATGCATTGATAAGTTTAAGGGACCAAAAATTCTTAAATGATTTTATTAAATAATATTATAATATCAGAGAAACAAGGAAATGGATTATCCATCGCAAATATAACAGTTAATCTGGCAACACTGACCTTGTCACGATATACAGAAACCAGTTCGAGTGGAACATATAGTTTTCCTCCATCTCCCATAACAGGATCACAAACTAGCAAGGAAAAGATTCCATTAATACCAGTGTAAGAAAATTTTATGCAAACCAACTTAAATAAAGAAAAATACTCCTAGCATCAAAGAAAGAGTAGAAGGTTCAGCCAACAATTTTGATAGAAGCATCCCTATACTGGGTAACATATTAGCAGAAAAGCTCATAAAAATATCTCCATTAAGAACGATTATATGGAAAATTTCATTCATATAAGGTTTCTCTCATTTCTCCATTTCAACATCTTCCTCAACATAAATATAAATATAGCAAGTGATCAGCAACCATCTAATGCAATTTAATATTTGAAACACGTCAAACGACTAAGGTAGTCCATTACTTCTCCATAGGATGGCCTCTGGAATAGGGAAATAAATGAAATATCTGCGCCTAGAGTCCCTATCTGAGCTTCAAATTGGGAACCAGAAAACCCAACAAAGATTGCTGGTTTTTTATTATCCAAAAAGTAGTATGGATCAGTCATATCTGTCCAATGGAGGACGCCACACCTTTGTAAACAGTGTGCTAAGTCATCTATCCTCTGATCAGGCAAGCAGTTATCTTTTTCTTTGGGTTATCAAAGCTGTGGACCTTGTCACTCGATCTACACAAGAAGGAGATTTGGGTATTTAGAATGCAAGGATGCACAATCATGCTTAATATGCACCTACTGGTGGAACTACGCTTTGACACTGAGACTTCCATGGATTCAGTTGGTAAAAGCTCTATAATTCTCACAGACTCTGTGGTCAGAGGCAATTCCAAACCACCAATGGCCCTTATCTGGAAAGGACTTATCACAGTCCAGAGCATTTTTCCTGGTCAAAACTGAGTTACAAGTGCATGACAGTAGGAGTGTTATATTCTGGGAAGTGCATTAAACTTTTATGTAAAATTTAAGTTCCCAAATATGTTTACAATGTGCAGAAAATGAAACATACCACAAGTCAATAGTAAAACAGATTTCCTAGCAAAGTCAATTGACAATGTCAGATCAAATGTTTTAGCAATTAAAAAAAAACTTCATAAAGAGTTACCATATACAAGTCCAGGATTGACTGTTCGTAGTCTATCAACAACTTGCAATACAGCATGCAGAAATGAAATTGAACCAATATAACCTGCAGATGTGAAGAATTCGGAAGATACGTTACACAAAACTATTGTATGCTAATGTTGTGCCCTAAAATCCACATAAAAAGATAGGATAAAAGATGAACTTCAAAAACAAACAAGGCTTGCTAAATTCCCATGAGAATCCAATAGAAGCCAAAATTTTGCATAAATTACATGCACTAGAATGGGCATGACATATCTATAATAAATAATCAAATAACATTATCAATATATATGCAAGAGAAATTATCCAATCAAGCACCTAATGTAGAGCAAGTGCCTGAAGGATCTCCATTTCCAAAATGTGCAAATCAAGCCCCTCTCACTTTGGGGACCAAAATACCTTTCACTATTGCACCAAATAGTCTCATTAATATCTAAGATTAATTGACTTAAACAATAGTTAATTAATACCTATGCCTCATTAATTATTAAAATTCAATAAACTTTCCCCTTTGCTTCCTCTCACAATAAGGACTTCCCTCACCCCTCGATAGGCGTTTGTCTATCATCCTCTATCACTATAATTGCTCCCTCGCCATTTGGACTCAATTTAAATAAAAAAAGAAATAAAAATAAAATAATCATACAGTATTTGCAGTAAATATATTGTCGTAAAGTTCTTAAGAAAGGTTGAAGAAAGGTTGCCTTATCTATAAAAACAACAGAAACATATTGATAAAGCAGAAATAGGAGGACGACCTGTTAACAAATGGGTATAGCTTAACAGATCATTTGCTGCTAGACCCTCAATCACTTCCAATAGCTGTTCACCATTAAGAACATGTCCTCTAAATGTTGGATAACCTGCACCAGATATCAGTCATTGAACTGATAACTAAATTCAAAGAACACTATGAACCCCTCGACCATGTAATCACATACAGCAGTGAATCACTTTGCACTATATATGAGGTCCTTGATACTGAATCAAGGAAATTCCTGTTAATATCTTGCCTGTATTATTAGAAAATTGCACTGAATTAATAGGGTCCACATCATAGCCAAGAAGTTGGAGAGGAAAGACAGCAGATTTGTTCCCAACGTAACCCTGAGAAAGTACAAGAAAAACTTGAGCATTATTACAAGCAATTATACAAAAACAGCCATGACTATAACTGCCAAACTGAAGAAGATATGCTTTCTCAACCCATAATAAGGGTGGGGCCAAAACAAGTCCCCAATAGGTCAATTGGACATGTTTCGATACAGGAAAGTTGTGTCCAAGCCCGTCACCAACTCCAGGCTCATGACACATTGAATGGCCTATAGATACATTCCATGCCCCAAATCATAGAGCAGATTCTTGACTAGAGAGGTTACAATATAAATGAGTAAAGCACACCCACTGGCCTGCAGAAGGAGAAGATTATAGGCTGCCACGATCTCCTTCCTTATCAAAAGGGAGAAAGGGCTGCAATTCAAAGGCAACAACAAGGCAAAAATTGAAAAGCTATATGAGCATACCCGAGGGCGATAACAACCACAAAACCTTACATTTAACCTTTCCAATATATGATTCATGACTCGGGTGTTTAAGTAGGTCCTATGGCCAATCCTAGAGAGTGAAGTATTTCCTCGTTGAGAATATCAAAAGGCAATCTTTTTTGATAGGTCAAACACAAAAAGATAGCCAACCGTCTGAGCAAAACAAGAAATTTCATGCTAGAGTGGAATTGGAGACAAAAAGGAGCTACCGAGGTGCCAAACCTATCCAGCTCACAAGCACACGGATACTGTCTAGGCTAGAGGCCAATGATAAGTGCATGCCAAGGTACCAACTAGGTCAATTGGTAATGACCTAGGGAGTTGTTGCCAAGGTCTTGGTTTGTAATCCGCTTTCATCAAAAATGGTGGCTTGAGAGCTTCTATATATGTTATCTTACGAAAAAAAAGATGCATGTCAAAATAGGTCTCAACATACATGGATAACATGGTGGAATTTGCACCCATTCTGATCCAAAACTGTTGTGCCCAAGATGGTCTCAAGTTCTAGGTTCACACAAGGCCAAAAAAAAGAGGCATTTTCAAGAAGAGAGGCCACCATGTTCTCCTTCCTTATTGAATGGGAAAATAGATTGCAATCCCCAAGCTAACAACAACAAACAAAAAAAGGGCTATATAAGCCTAAGGGTGGCCTCAAGAGAGATCACAACCACAATACCCTATATTGAATCTTTTCTACCACCAGAGGATCTCTGACTGGGACTGACTCCATCCAACCATTCGTGACATCCTTGACCTTTGTTTTGCACGTAGGAAGTAGTGGCCAATGGCCAATTCTTCACAGAAACTCAGCAACATACCCCTTATAATCTATCAAACATATTAATTTAGTAAAATACACTAACAAATTCTATGCTCGTTGGTTCCCTTGTCCTTCTCCTATATTCCACAAGGGAAGGAAACTTATGTACCACTGCGAAGTGTAAACTCTGGTAGGACAAAGAAATGATCGAGTGATAAGAAAAAGGGAACTGCAGCTGTCATAAATTTATGGCCGTTGAAAGAAAAGAGACAGAGGGGACTACTGACTAGTAAAACATTTAATGACTTGGAATATGAAGTGAAGATGAACTTTATTCCATTGAACAGAATATAAGATAAGGAACAACTCTTAATGTTGTTTGAACGGCCAGCTATGTCTGTTTTATTTATTTATTTTTTCTAAAAGAGATGAATGGGATAACTAATGGTAAAATGGTTAAATTAACTATCACACACTGATAGAATCAATTATAGTGTAAGAGGTCAAGCTCTACAGGAAGTGCTGAAGTAAGAACTGCGAAGGTTTTTGTTCGTGACTCTCAAATACTACATATCACCGTTGATTTTAAGAGAGCATTACCAGTAAAATTGTTGAACTGGGTGAAATTGTAGTTCAATTGTTCAAAAAGTGGCTGCCCACCAGGATAACAGGTCCAAGATACAACGACCAATAAAAAACTGGGAAAGGGTTTAGCACTCGAGCTCTAAAAGAATAAAAAACGACAACTTTTGGAACCTTGTCATGCGGCCATGGGACAGAAGACAACAGCGAGAACAAAGATTATTCCCTCCGCATTTCTCCGGAATGTGACAAAAAGTCCAATTAGAGAGGCACAAATAAGAAAAAAACATAACAAAACAAAGAGGCAGCAGATAATATATTCCAGAGCACCTGGACGGTGTGAGACTGGATGCTGAGGACTCGCCCGGTCTTGGAGGGCAGAGCCAGGGAGAGTATCGGAGAACGCACCATCGCCGATATCCAAAACGGCCTCCTCCACGACCTGGTAAACCCTAAAATCAAAAAAGAAAAAGGAAAAAAAATGCAATCTTTGCCCAAAAGACGAATCGAGAAACAAGCAAAGTCCGCCCATCATCTGTCTTTGAAAACTTTGGAGCTACCTGAAACAAAACGAAGAATGTCCCAGAGGTAATCCAGGCTGGAGACGGTGAGGGACTATAAAATAGTTTCCTTTCATCTGATCTCGCAATGGCTGCGCACGATGGGGAGCTACTAGATACGGAAACGGCAACCGGCAGCCTTTGTCGGCGGCCGATCTATTTGGAGAGATGCACTGTGGGTCCGTCCAGTCACGAATCGGGAAACGAATGCAACCTTTGCCGCCGTTGCCTTTACAAATCCGACGGTCTGTCGACGTTTGTGTTATTTCAAGATTATCTTCCTATTAAATAAATTATCATAATTAAAAATCAATCCGTAATTAGAGGCAACATAATTTCCAATTTTGAACTTTTCAACCAACGTCCTGTAAGATTTGATGGTTTCTAAAAGAACAAAATTACTCTCTGTATTTTAATTTAGAATTTACTTTAAATATTTATTATGATTTTCTTCACGAACTGTTTGTAAACAATTTGTATGGTTCGGATATAAGAATGCAAGGATCCTACCCGTTACGTCTATTGGTTAACGGCACATTGCCAATTTCGGATTCGGGTTTTAAGTAGAATGAAATGGATTCGAACGGATAGTAGCGGATAGCGGTTGACCTGGTACTGGCATTGGATCATGTTGGCCGCCGCCGCCGCCGCCGCCTGCCTCCCGTCCTCCCACTCCTCTATGGCACTCGTCGGCGACCGCCGGCCCTCGCTTCCACTCTCCATCGCCAGTTTCCGCTCGGCGGCCAGCCGCCCTCGCCTCTCTTGCTCCGTCTCCACGTCTTATACCAAAGTACTTTTTCTGTTTCCATTTTTGCTGAAATTAATGGACTTGCTTCAGGTGCCCTTGATTTGATTTTTCTGCCCCACGCCGCAGTTCCGGAGGCCCTATACCACGGTGCTGATCGTCCCTACGGGAGTTGGCGCAACTATCGGAGGCTTCGCTGGAGATGCCTTGCCGGTTGCGCGAACCCTTGCCACCGTTGCCGACTGTGTCATCTCTCATCCTAATGTACTGCTAATTATCTTCTTTTTTTTTTCTTCCTTATAATACATCCCTATAGAATCTTGATATTTCGATTAGAATATTTGTTTCTTGTAATATTCACTCAGTGTTGTCCTTTGAGATTTATGAGTGTTGTCCATTCACTAGCATTAGAGTTCTTCAAGGAGCTGAAATGTTGACATTATAGGTTCTGAATGCTGCAATGCTCTATTGGCCGATGCCAAATGTGCTTTATGTTGAGGGGTATGCGCTTGATAGGTTTGCCGAAGGGTTATGGGCCCTACAACCAGTTCATCAGAATAAGGTATGCCTTTTGTCCACGTAATTGAGCAATCAATTTTGATCATCTAAAACATGTAAGAATGGATGAAATTGTGACCATTTACACGTTAGTTGTCAATTGACACAAGAACTAGATAAACTTGCCACATGCAAAGAGGTAATCCCTTCTTCGTATATTGTAGAGAAGATGTATTTTTCCCCAAGAGCATGAAAATGCATCAGAATCACTGGTCAATAAGAAACCATCAATGACTCAAAATTGGTCAAAGACTATGTAGATGGTGTACTCAGAAATAAAATAGTCGCAAAGAGATATTTGATAAAAAAAAATCATGTAATGTTTTTATCTTAATTTCATTTTGCCTTGTAGTCAAATAACTCATTAATCTTTCCGTTTGTTATGAAGATAGGTCTAATATTTGATGCTGGAATGGAGGAGGAACTCCGAATTCGCCATTTGCAGGTTGCAGATGCTGCTAGAGCTTCATTAGGCTTGCCTCTAATGGAATACATAGTGACAGATTCTCCTTTAGAGGTGTGCATAATAGGAAGTGTGTTTATTTTCTTCTCAAGTTTGAGGCTATACGTAGTAAAAAAAGTTCTGGTTTCAGCTACATATACATTGTCTAATGATGGTTTCTAATATCCCATGTCCTTTTCTTCGCTCTTTTAAGTGATTTTGTGATGACAAAGCAGTTGAGACTCTAGGGTAAACCAAAGAATATTTCCAAAATTCTAATACTAACCAATGATTGTCTCCGTTTTGAGTACAAAAGGATTACTTTTGGTGTAGAAAGTTAGAGGGAGCTGACATGTAAAGATATGTTCCTGGAAAATTTTTGAGGTGATTATTCCAGGAAGTCACACTGTGTTGGTTATAATATAAATATATTAATGTTGGCATAATTATTTAGCTATGGCTTTCACAAAAAAAAACTTAAGCTTTTGGGATTAGCTCGAATCATTGACATCTATCTGAGCATAATTTGTGTGTTTGAATCCTCACTTTCTTTATCCTGAAGCTGTGGCTTGTGAAACTATCATGTTATAAATTATTCATTTTGCTAGATGCTCCGTCAAATTCCTACGGCAAGTCCACTCTTTTGAGTGTAATCTCTTTCATTATGTATTCATGGATACTTCTTCAAAAGAATATAAAGAACAAAATTTTTGACTGGTGAATGCTTATAACCTCTTGTTCATAGGTTGAAAAATGGATTGATCCCTTCTGTGGGAAATCAACAGGAAGGATTCAGCATCCTGATTCACTGTTAAGAGCTGTTCATACTCTTGTTAGCAAGTCACAAGTAAATGCAGTTGCAGTAGTTGGACGTTTCCCAGATGATGATGAAGGAACTGAAGATTACCGACAAGGGAAGGTAATTCTTTCTGTCTGGTCATTTTGGCATATATGATTGATTACATATTTGCTTTGGCATGCAGTCTCAAAGTAATTACAACATTACAACACCTTGTCCTCTAAAGAAAATTTTTCATTTTTTTTCTTTTGCACTTTTTAGTCATATTGACATGTTTGTAATGGATAGTGCTAGGATATAGTGTCATATAGAACTCAATAATACGATATTAGCTATGTAGCCAATCCCAAATAACTGGGACTTATTGCTTTTGTTGTTGTGATGTGTGTTTCACATTGCATTTTTGTTATGTCTATTATAAGCATTAAAAGACAAATCAATAGTGAAGTAAAATTGCGGAAACAATTCACTTCTCTGTAACTCTTGGTTCTTATATGCTTGATCCAACAGTGTTTTGCATATACAAATTGTTCACATTCCAAAATTGACATGATCTATGTATGTAATTGAAGGGAGTAGATACATTGGCAGGAGTGGAAGCAATTATCAGTCATCTTGTTGTGAAAGAATTTCAGATACCTTGTGCTCATGCACCAGCATTATTGCCTGATTCTCTAAGTCGTTCAGTGTCCCCAAGATCTGCTGCCGAAGAGGTAAAACATTTGCGGAGTAGGTTGCCAAATGTCTAAATGTTCATTAGTGCATTTGCTTTTTGCATCATGATATCTTTCCATCTTTCAGAATAATTCAATTCTATACGTTTAGTAAGAATTGAAAATGAAGAGGTGGGAGGAAAATCTCAGGGAAGATCTCACTGATTCACAATTATTCTCTCTACATTTACATAATTTTTTTTAAATTTATTGATCATTTTATTCTTCACAGTATGTAGAGAAATAGCGGAAATTTTATCTATGCTTTAACTGAATTTAGTGGTACATTTCTGAACTTTTTAACGAGGATATTAGAGCTAATAGATTGTGACCAAGTTAAGTACATTGCATATCCAATTTTGGCTGCTATTTAGGCTATGTAATCAAATGAAATTTGCCAAACTTTGGCGAATTTTGCCTTTTGCATACTTGGAGCCTAGTTTCCAACAATTTGCCTGGATTGGTAGAGGAGCATCCAGAAGATGGCCTTTCGGATATGCTGTTTTTTGTATTCTACTTAAAGAATGCCCTACTTGAGTATGCTTGCATTTGATTGTTTTATTTACTAGTATGTTTTCTTAGTCTCTCTCATTATACAACAGATTGGTTATACCTTCCTGCCATGTGTGCTCGCTGGATTAAGTGCTGCTCCCCAGTATGTTTCAACCGCAAACGGACCTCCTGGCGATGGTTGCATAATCACTGGAGATGTTGATAGTGTAATTCTTCCTGCAGATGCCTGTGGAGGAGATGCTGTTCTCGCATTCGCAAGTTCAAAAAATCCCAAAGCAGATGTGAGAAATTTCTTGTCCTATATTCTTGCTTCAAGATATCTATATATATTAATTGTTAAATAGACACCAATTAATTTTCAAATATAATTGCAGCCTCTGATAATCACAGTTCAGGAGAATGAAACAGTGCTGGATGATACACCTGATAAGTTTGGCATCAAAGCAGTATGTATTGCCTAGCTCCGCCTCTCATCGGCATTTTCTTGTTGTTGCACCAGCATTTTACAATGATTCGATCTTACAGATGAAGGTCCATAACTATTGGGAAGCTATAGGTGTGGTTGCAGCTCACAAGGCAGGTATAAATCCAGAAGCCCTCAGAAGAGGAGGAATCGATAACATCAAATGCCATTCACCACCCTCTTCCCCTGTGACTGGTAGAGTACCTTCCTCCTCCATGCTTGTTGATCAAGTTTGTTCATTGTAGAATCAATTGCACCTCCAGAGTGGTATGGTTTATTCAATCATACATTCCTTTTGTAAACCAAGCATCTAACTTACTTTTGACTAATTCAATCATACTTTCCTTTTGTGAACCAAGCATCTAACTTACTTTTGACTAATTCTTATTGTTGTTTGGTCATATTTTTAAGTTTTGAGGTTGAAGTGAATCTGAATCTTCCATTGTGGCTTCCTACCAAAACCCCACTTGCCCAACTTCCACTCCCCAACTACCTCTCTGCCTCCTACTTAATTACCAAACCTTGTGATGATGCTACGGGCTAACCACTACCAAAGCGGCATGTATCTTCACGTAATCACGATGAAAAGCAAATTATATTTTAAAAAATAAAGTAAAAGTCAATAGACATCCCTTTCTATTGAAATCGTTGAATGGGCGTTTATTTATTTATTTATAATTTTATGATGATATTGTAGTATTTTATAGCTAGTGAAATTATACAATTGTATATTCTGTAATTGTTAAAATATAATATTAATTAGTATTAATTAAAAATAAATTATTTATGTTGTAATAATTATAATTTATAATATTAATTGAAGGGTTAGTAATAGTTATGAATTATAAGTGTTATTATATAATATTATTAGTATTAATCAAAATAGAAATATTTATATTATAATAATTATTATCTCTCTATAATCCACTCTCATTATAACACCTTATATTTCATTAAAAAAACATAGGTCATATCTTTTTATCTATATTCATTTTAACATTAACACTTATTATTTATGGGTTTCATCATCCACTCTTAAAATTATATTATATTAAATAAATATATTTTAAAAGTATTTTAAAATATTAAAATTATTATTATTTTTAATATTAATTTTACTTTTAAAATAATAATTTTACTATTTTAAAAAAAATATTAAAAATTTTATTCAATTTTAAAATAGCTGTTAAAACTAACCGTTTTAATAAATATAATTAAAAAAAATTAAAAAATACACATGGGGTGGACTAGCCTCCTTGCTGGCCCATCCACTTTTAATTGAACGTATTCAATTATTTGAATTATCAATGGAGTGTTATAACATCATGTTAGAGCATCCACGATGGATGATATTATAAAATATCTATGTTATAGTAATTAATGCTCATAAATATTACAATGATAAAAAAAATAAAATTATTTTTATTATATGAGTATTATTTTAATAATAAATAAAAAATATTGTTTTCACAATTAAGATGTTTTTATTTTTTTCTTTATATATATATATATATATATATATATATATATATATAAACTAGATGTATTCGTTGATAAATTACAAAATAAATATTATTAGCATATCCCGAATTTGAATAATTTCCTTCGTCACATGTGTTGTCATTTTCATTAATATTATATTATAATATCTACAAAATAGGCCGCGATTAGGTCGGAATTGACCGCCAGTGCCGAGAGGCCAATTCCGACCGAATTCGTCGGATTCCGACCACTTTTCGGCCGAAATCATAATTATTATAATTATATAATTATAATTATTTAATAATTTATAAAATAAAATTATATATTAATTATGATTATAATTATTATAATAATATTAATAATAAAAATAATTTTGAATAATACTCTTATAAAAAATTAAAAAATATATATATTTTAGTTTTACTCCCTAAACTTTTTTTTTTTAAATTAGACATCCTGCCCTGCAGCTGACACTGCATGTGACAGGACCACAAGACTGTCAGATGACGTGGCCCACTGTCACGTGTCCCGAGCACTGTTCGGCATTTAGCACCTGGTCCATTAAAAAATGCTAAACTAATCTTATCCGTTCGTCCCGTGCGATCAGACGAAAGCACCACCAAATGCGCATTGTGGTCGCGAATCTGAACGCGTAAAGCTATTCGAAAAAAGGAAATTCCCAACGTTTTTACTCTTCCACCTTTCTACCAATTTTTACTTTTTTAAGGATTAGACTTTCACAATCACATCAAATCGTCCCCATTATAAAACTAACAAGATAAGCGGGCGACCGCGGATCAGACGGCAGGGAGCGACTCTGTCCGCCACGTAAGATCATACAGATCGTACGGTCCAGAAATCTCATCAGGGTAATCAAACAGTCCGCCTTCCAACGATAGTCCATCCTCAAACGCCCGCTCCTCCGGCCGCATCCCGAGGCCGAACCCATCGTAACCGTCAACCGCATCGTCGAGCCCCCAGATCCGGCTGAAACCGGCGACCTCAGCATCCACCGAGGCCCCGACCTCCGCGGCGGCACCGCTCTCATCCGCCGAGGACGCCGCGTCGGCCGGCGGGAGCCCGAGCTCATCGTCGGAGGCCTCATACAGGAACCCTAGATCAGGCTGCTGCTGCTGCTGCTGCACCACCTCAAGTCCCTCCTCCGAGAGCTGCGATACGGAAGGTAGATCATCAGGGGACGGGAGGGAGATCTCCTCCTCGAAGCTCTTCATCACAGACGCAAGGTCCTGCTCGCCGGTGGCGCCAGCATCGTCGTCGAGTATGTCAAAGAGGAAGTCGGCTCTCAGGCGCTTCACCTCCGTCGGCACCGTCTCGTCGGCGTCCACCTCCAAGCTGCGCTTGAGCTCGCCGGAGCGCTCCATCCTAAGAGAGAGAGTATGCTCTGGATTTAATTTGGGAACAGCGATCGAACGTTTGAGAACGAGGGTGTTTTGGGCAGGCCGGAAAGAGTTGAGTTGGGTGTTTATATAGGCATTTTCTGAGGGCCCCCACCTGCAACGTCACCGTCACGGACGCCATTCTTTTCCCCGTCGCACTTCTTCAAAATCAATTGCGCGGACGTGTCCGTTGCGAACCGCGTTTGAAGTCCGGATTTGGCGTCCGGCACCACCAGCTACGGCGCGGCTCGGCTCGGTTGCCGCACCACGAGCTACGGCGGCTCGGTTTGTGGCTTGTGGAGTACAAATTGCGAATACGTTTCTTTGGGAGCAATTAACCATTCCATGGGTTTCAATTCCAACAAAACGAAAACAACGTTGCAGTTCACAAAATCGGACCCCAGTCCTTCCCTTCTCACCGAATCCAATTGCTTAATCGACAAGAATATGGTTGATTAACCATTTCTTGACGCAGCCTCGTTGATTCCTAATCCACATCGCAATTAATTTTGGCGTAGTTAGTCATTGAGCCGGTTTCTAAGTGTAAATTCCAGTTCAATTACTTTTTATCCATAAAAATATATTTAAAAATAGCAGCGAAGGTTGCGCGATTTAGGTGGGCGCTTGCGTGTAGATGGGGGTTTGTTAGGTGCGCACGTGAGAGACACGTGGGGTGCGAGCGCTGCAAACTTCTAGAATAAAAGGTATTTATTAATTAATTATGACGGAAAATGGCGAACCAGGCCAACTTGTCATCGTATAATAATAAATCAAATAAATATAAGGAACAAAACACATCGTAAAGAGATACGAAGATTGATTTTTGGAACTAAAAATATGTAGTAGTTTATGGATTCAGCCACCGATCGAAGTTTATCTGATCGAGCGCCTCCGATTGGTCGAAAGGGTTATTAAGTCAACTATGTACGATACCCCTTATCCAGTTGACCAGCCGATCAGGATCAGACAAAAAGATTGGCCCTTTTATGACTTCATTTGTCTAAAAGATTGCCTTCGCCACGTGTGTCGTAATGACTGTAAATAGCAAGCAAACGGGAAATTTTGAAACGAATGACGAGAATTTCGGGTTTTTTTTTCTTAGGCCAAATTAATTCACTGTGCCCGGCAAATGGAGAACGCACGATGTGCACGTGAGAGGTGACATGTCCGCGTGAGGCCGATTGAGGGGGTGGGGTCGCGGCGACTTTTTCCCCGGCGCCGCCCCCGGCTTCTTAAATCCACCTCGATCCTTCCTCCTCCGCACGCCAGCCACCTCCCAATTAAATCAATGGCGCTTCAGTTCCATCTCTCCGTAGCATTCCACCCCCCTCCTCCTTAGCTTTACTTGCCCTGATTTCGTCGCCCTACTCTCGGGTTCGCTTGGTGCAGGTCGGGAACCGATCGGTCGTCGGCGCCGTCGCGGACGACGTATAAGCTGACTTGCCTCCCCTTGATGCTGCTGACTCGGTTCCCCACTTGCATCAAGTGAATTCGAGGATACCTGGCGAAAAAGGAAGCTCCTTGAATGTTTGGATTCGAGTCTTCAATCGGTGGTGGTGCTTCTTATATTGCCTTTTACTATCTTGCAGTTTTTGCTTGAGTTTTGATTAAAGATGGTGCTTTTGGTGGTAATATCTTTGTCTTTTTTATGCCGCCTGCTTTTCCTCTCTTCGACTTGAAGCCTTGGCACTTAACAATGATTTGGACTTCTCTTCTCTGAATCTGATTCATTTGGTGGAAGCTAACTTTTAAGCCTAATGCTTAAGATTTTTTTTTTCCTTTCCATTTTTTGCTCGATCCAGTTCGAGGAATTACGATAGTAAAATAATAATTATGATTTCAGAAGTTCTTAGCTTATCGGCGTCCTAACATGAGATAGCAGGCTGGGTTTTGTTCTTCATGTTTTTGTAGTATCCTAAGCAGATCGACGATAGCTAGCTATTCCTGCTGTAATTCTCTTATTTTTAAGAAAAATCATGATCATGATGGCTATTGGTCAAGTATGAAATATTCAATAATGTCTATCATTACCTCAATGATTTGGCTGAGGCTCGCTGGAGATTTCCATGGGAAAGGTCCATCATTAGCTTCAGCTTTGAAAGGAAAGATCAAGATATCGTATTGGCATATTATTGTGCTAGGTAGGCAAGCCTTACACACTCTAGGAACAATTTTAAGTTAAATTTGGATGCTAATAACAACTATCACCCTTGCAATTTGCCTGCCATGGTACTATCTCTCATATCAAGAAAATATGGAGTGAAATTTATGAAATAGATTAAACATCTTTCTTCAAACCATCTTCGAGATCGAGAGTAGAAATGCTAGACGACAATGAACGAAGCAGGTAAAATGTGGTAGTAACAGACAGGCTGGTCAGGTAAGAAATGTATTCAATGGCGTCGATGCCCTTCTCAGCCAATGACACTAGCAACAAAGGAATGAAGATGCTAGAAAGAAGACAAAGGTGTTGGAATCTTTTGACTTTATCATATGCCCTACTTTTTTTTCCTTTTTTAATAAAGTAAGATTTGAAGAATCCTTTAGTAAAATTTTTTTGTTGTTTGTGTTTCTTATGCTTTTGTTTACAGCAAGAATTAGGACCGGAAGGGAGTAGGAGAGAAGGGAAGGAGATAAAGCTTGTATGATCTTTACTTAAAGAAGGGGAATAGGGAAAGGGCAGTAGTAAGGAAAGGTCTATTGTACATAGTGTTGTCTCTATTGTATATAGTTTTACCTTTATTTTCATAATTCAAATCCATGATCAAAATTCACGTGACAACAACTTTACCGTTATGTTAAACTTCCCCTTCTAAAATAGCAAGGAAAGATGGAAAGAAAAATGATTAGTGTGGAGGAGAAAACCTCTTCACCTTCCTTCTCTCTCCATTTTCATCTATTTGGTGGAAATGCATAATTCCTCTTTTCATCCAATTGGTGTCTGTTTCATTATGTTACATCTAGGTTCTTGATCTGGCTTCAGTAAACAAGTGTAAAAAATACTTTTACGTTTATGCATCTTCACAACTACGAGCCACTGCAGATATCTATTAGATTGGATTTCCACATCAACAAAAATGGTATTACATCACGAGCTGGGAGTTTACCTTGTATTAAAGATATGCAATGTGCATCAGTAACACCTTCACTACTAATTGTACATTACATATTCAAATGGCTGTTGCTTGACGCTCTTAAAGAACGTTCATATCAAAAGAGAAACATAAAAAGAGCAGTAACACATCCGACACAAGAAAAATGGCATTTAGCAGAAAACAATTAAAGAAAAAACAATTCTATTTCATGACAACAATGTGTTTCCAAACTGTTACACTGGCAAAATACAAGGATGTATATATTGTTATTGATTCAATTAGGAGGGTCGCTATTTTGAATAAGATCTTGAAGCCATAGCAATGACTAATACGGACTAATTATCAGTTACAACAGAGGAAGTAGTGAATGCTGTAATCTCCTAGAAGACATCTAATAAAATAACTAGCGGTTGGTCTAAAACCTGAATCTTTTCAAGTTTCAGACACCAAAAGATACAACAGAGCATGCAAATTGACTAGCAGAAGATGGCTTCTGTCAACTGGTGTTTTCAATCAGTATTCAAGGTGATTAGCCCGACCTTATGCGACGGCCCATCCACGGAGTCATCTGTGTGTTCTGGTATAGGCTCTTCCTGAAATATCAACCAAAAAAATCCAGTATCAGCGCTCTTTTATCTGGAAGATTTTCCCCTTTGAATAGCCTGTAAATGGAATGCTTGGGGGAGAAAACAAAATTTGTTATCCCAGTGAGAGAAAATGGAGCAGAGCTGATATAACGGTTTTAGTTCACTTAAGAAGTAGGGCCAACTGATCCTGTTAATTTTCAATATACCCAGTACAATAAATTCATAATAGTCAAGTTACCTCCACTCCAACCTAGTTGGTTACTCATGATATTTAACTATTGCTTTTGTTCAATCCAGAACACGAAAAATGTGCTGATTTTCAATATATCCATAGACAAATTCTTTGACATATTCGATACACTGGTCAAGGTGAATCTGCAGCAATTTTACTTGCAATCATGAATCACCCAGTTGATATGATGTCAAAACCATTATTCCTGCCATAATACTAATGCATAGTAGCCTTGACAAACTAAGCCACATATATCATCAGTTCTTATGTTTTTAATCAAGATCTAAATATGACAATTCCTCTATTTTAAGATTGCAAATTAGGAAAACTCAGATGAAAATTGCCACTTACCTCTATATCCAATTTTTCTTCGACATTTACACATTTGGATGCACTAATACTAGCACTCTTCAGCAAGCTACGGGCACTTGTATTTGGTTTATTCAAACCATTTTCCATGACTGATGTCTTGTCTGATTCTACTTGTTGTGATCTGGGAGGGCTTTGAAGGGTGGTTCTGGCAACAGATTCTGCAGTCCTCTTCTCAAAATCATTATTCTGATCAGTAGTTTCAACTTTTGGTGCACAAACCCTCTCCCTATCACAAGAAAACAAAATTCACGTATACAAAATGGAAGTTATGTCAAATCTGGATACTTGTTTGATCAATATACATACATCACGACAATAGAATTAGATGTACCGCTAACTTAAAATTACCAGTTTATACTTGAACACTACCTTGGCAAAGATGCATGTTGTCGCTGCAGTGGAGTACTTCTTTCACCCTTGCCATAATGCTCTTCAAGATGTGCAAATTGGCGTTTAAAACGATCAACTCCACTGTTCCTCAGATATTGAAACATTGTAAGATGCAAGTAGCTCAAAGCAATTCACAAAACAATAAAACAGCATCCCCATGATATAGCAAAAATTCAGGAAGAGCTTTGATATTTAGTAATAGCTTTTTGAATGGCAACACGTTCTTATTTGATAAGAATAAGAAAGAAGAAAGAATCTTTGTCAAATTCGTTATTTTTGTTCACTAAGCACAAAATGGAATATGGGTTTGAAAGATGAAGAGTAACAAAACTACAATCCTACTTTAAAAAATCTAAGATTATTGAATAGAGGCCGTATATAGGAAGAGATACATGCCCAAGAGATTAATTACATCCTAAAATTTTTAATATTGCAGAGAAATTTGAGTGTGGAGAAAAATAGTATATGAAGAACATTTTCACTAGCAGCACTACTGTAGTTATTTTTTTTTTTTTTTACTTTCAACCAAATCCCACAGGGAATTAGGTGCAAACTAAAACATATTAGAAACAAACCACAATAAAAATATTTATGACAAACTCGATTACAGTATGAGCCAAAGTTGACAGTGCATAACAAAGGAGAAAGTAAAAAAACATGGCTAATTGCTTTATAGCATATATTATGTGTCATTTATCAACATATGAAAAGAAAACCTTGAATGTCTTTGTCTATATCAAGATTATGCTTCTCTCTTTATGATCTCAAGTCAATAATATTTCTCTTCATATAAAGGAAAGATGTTGCCCGTCAGTTTATAGCCACTTTTAGTTATTTAACTTTAACTTTAGCATGGTCCAAAACATTCTATTATTATTTACAGATTAATGAACATACAAGGTAAATTTCATAAAAGCTTAAATGGGTAAAAGGTGCAAAAAGCAAAGCTTTAACATTAGTTAAAACATGTTCTACAAAATCCTAAAGGAAAATCTAATTAAAAGCACACCTGGGGTACATGAAGCTAGTCTGTTCTCCACCTTGAAGATACTCCTGTAGCATCAGGGGATGGTACTCCAAAATCTGTTTGCTTCCAAAAGGAAACCCAATACATGTTATGCATGGAGCAATTTTGAGCAAGAGAAAAACAATAAAGATATATCAGCATTTGGTGGCGTACCTCTCTGTAGATTAGTTCTCTTACATCATCTTTTGTCAATTTCTTCCTTTCAAATTCAAATTCGAGTTTGGGGATCGGCTGTGTTGATGGTTCCCTGTCTACATTTGCAAGACCCCGGAAGTATGGATCTGCTAAAGCCTGAAAATGAACCAATATAATGATCAACCAAATAAATAAATAGTCAATCAGCTTCTTTCATATTTTATCTGAATCCTACAATTGTTAATAAGCTAAGATTAAGAAACAAATCTTACTTCTTCAGCACTAGGTCGATCTTTTGAATCAAATGCTAGTAGACGCTCTAGTAAACGAAGTGCCAGTGGATCTATATTTGGGAACTTCTGCGAGAATGGAACTGGTTGTTTTCTCCGCATGCTGCTAAGATATCTCCTTGCCTTTTCATTTCGAATCTATGACATTAAAGTGAACAAAATTGAAATACAAGAGTCTCAAGATATGTTCAAAATTTTGCACACAAATGTAAGGAAAAAGGCAGTTGAGGCAGGCACATATCAGGGATCCAAAACTAGTTGTCATTATTTACTCAAATTGTCAAAAACAATTATGTGAATATGAAATCCTATCTCGCTCAAATCTCTTCAACTACATTACTTCTTTGTTTCAAACCAAGGCCAAAACAAAGACAATAGTTGAAAAGGAATCCAATGTAGAGTTTTGTTGTAGGAAATCCAAAGGGAAGATGAAATGTTCTACTCTTCCTGTAAAAATTTTACCAAGGAAGCTGGACACTGATTTCATATGTTATTATCACTTTGGATGAATTAGATTGCTATTTAATTTCATTACCATTGATGGAGCATAACAATTACAAATAATTTTATACAATTAAGAACCTTAAATATGCAAAACTAATTTTTAATGGTAAGCATAAAATACAAGACAAGTGTGCTACTTGATGGTTGAAAATGAAGATTACAGTCAAATAGTATATATAATTGATCTTCACTCTCTTGATCAAAACAATAAACATGAGATGTGGAGAAACTGGAATCTGCATAAGGACATTAGATGGATTACAAGCATCAATTACCGCTGCCATCCTACATGAAACATAATCTAACAGAAAGGTACATTGGCCAATATCATAAAAATAACAAGGAAAAGAACCAGTTCATTTTATCCTACAGTTTTTCCATCTGGAGTATTGTTCAAGTAGAAATATAAACTGAGCATGTTCATAGGCAAGAGCACAAATGAAATATACATAAAGAAATTGTACAAACCCTAGCAATGGTTTCAGCAGAAGGTGTTCCAAGAAAATCAGTCATCAGATCCAACTGATGAACCACATTCTTTCCCGGAAATAATGGCCTTCCGGTTAGCATTTCAGCAAATATACAGCCTATACTCCAGATATCAATTGCTGGTGTGTACTGCAAAAGGCAAACATAAACCAGGAGAATCATTTTAACAAACATAAGCCGTGTAAAATGGTTATCCCAAGATTGAGATTCGTCATCATATCTTGAAGCGGGTATAAAAGATCGACTGTATGGAGTTTTCATTACTGTCTTGTATTTATTAACATGCCGTAGATCAATCAAAAATCAGTGGACAATTAGGAACACAAAAGTACACAAAAGATTAGTAATGGAGATAATATAAGGTAAGGTATCAAAAAAAAAAAAATAAAGATATTTCTGCATAAAATGAATCATAATAGAGACTTTAAATTGGTAGAAATGATCAAGCAGTACTTTCCTATGATTCCGATCTAGAGTAATACTCCTATTCACTGATTAAAAAAAAATAACTATTCAGAACGAATTAATCATTTTTTCAAAGTACCCGCCTCTGAGATAGAAGAACAGGAATAAAATAAAAGAAACTCTCCGAGAAGGAGGAAGCATTATGTGCTTAATTTCAACAATATCAGGATGCCGGAGCAATCGAAGCAACTTAATCTCTCTGAGGATACGAGTAGCATCAGAAACATGCTCAAACACCTCATTTATTTTCTTTATGGCAACCCTCTCTCCTGTGTGAGTGTCAATAGCAGCGGCCACCACACCATAACTTCCCTTGCCAATAACCTCCTGTATCTGATATTGGCTAGCTTCGCCATACTCCGTGAAAAATTCATTGTCAAGCATGCTCTGTGTGTTTAATAATTAGATACAGAAAATCAGATAAAGGAATTACAGGACGAATCTAAAGTCAAACAATATCATCCACATTAAGTAATGAATTCTTATATAAAGGCACCCAAACAGATATTAAGATGACAAAGAACTAGGTCCATCGTCACCTCTCTGCTAGGATTTTAACTTTCTCGTCCTTTTAGCAAAGGCTTCGGTCGGAAAACCGACCTTTATGTCCAACCTGGTAGGAGGCTGAAAATCAAGAGAAAAGAACTTCGAGAAAGGACCGTCCTCCTCCTCCAGAAGATCAGAAACTCAAATTTCGATGCGAACAATCGGAACCCCAAATTGTTTCATTTTTGTTGAAAACAACAGGACTTATAAATATAATCACGGATCTTACCTACCAATTAAAAAAGGGGCGGACAAAGGCGGAAGAGCAAACGATGCCACAATTAAAAAAATGAAGATGTAGACTGTGTCAATCTAGGAGCGATGAAGAGATCAAAGGGCAGAAAACGCAGTCAATAACCAGGAAACTCGAGGGTACCTTCTTGTAGGGCTGTTCGATCGGCGGCATCTTAAAGCGCTTGGGGACACGGATGCGCGGGAGGCCGACGAGGTCCAAATCTTCGTCCCCCTCCTCACCGGACTCGTCGAAGGTCGGATCGTCTTTCAGGGGAGAGGCGGCAGAGGAGGAGGATCTATGCGTTCGGCGATGGAACCAGCGACGGACACCGTCCACAATTGCTCCTCCCCCCATATAAAGGCGGCGTCAGCGGCGTCTGGGACTTGGATGCGGCAGATCAGAGAGCAGGACGGCTCGTCGATCGCGGCATTGAATACTATACCCCTCTCTCTCTCCCTCTCTCTAACCCTCGCAGCACATTTGGCTACTACTCAACTCGAGTTTTCTATCTCTTTCTCTACTGCTCTTTATATTTATTTGTGTTTAAATGATTTGGATGCAGATTTGGAGCACCGAAACGGAGGTCGGAGGATGGAAGGAAGACTTTTCCTTATGCATTCTCCACCCTGGAAAAATCCCAGTCTCTCTTTTTTTACATTTTTAATTATTAAAGTTCCATGCCTAAATTTATATTTCAGCGCTTACTACTACAGAAATATCCCGAGGCTACAATGCAACCGTACGTCGCTTCCCCAATTAATCAGAGATGGCTTCCTCAATAAATTAGATATTTACTGATAAATTAATTTAGTCATCGGCTCAAAAAACTAAATCTAATAAATAAGCAAAAAATAAACTAACTGTAGCATTTTTTATTTATGTGATTGATGAAAAATTTTAGTGAATCAGATCTATCAGTCAAGATTAGTAGGCGTTGGAAATGATACATCACAAATTAAATTGACCAAAACCTAATAAAAATAAAATTTAATCATTGTCCGGGACTGGAATATAAAATCTGACAGCGACTAATATATTAGTTTGGCGCAAACTAAAGAAATGCCCCCCTAATTAATTCTAAATGAGTAATCACTTAAAAAATAAAATTATTTGACCTACTTAAAAATGAAATAAATAGAGAAATATTTTTTTCCAAGATTTGAGTGACTTATGTAACGTGTAATAACGATAAACATCAAATCCTTAGGATTGGACTACTATGAGTAGATATTACTATAATTTCTTAATTTACCTCTATAAAAAGATAATTATAAAATCTATAATCATAAAATCTATCCATTAGAATAACGAATTTCATTTTATATTACAATAAAAATAAACCTCCAAACATAATTGTTTACTACAAGCGAATACGTCCAATTTTGACAGGAAAGAATCCCAAGGAAACGCACGTGGTCGACTCGTTCCTCCTATGTTTCTTTTTCCCTCTTAGCAATTCTTTCCAATAAATACAATACTTTCTGTAATTTTTTAACAAATCTTTTTGTTGGAAAAATATAAATAGAAAAGAGGGGTAAAATGAATAGAAATTTAATTAGTTTTATAATTTTATGATTGATTTATATTAAATCATAATAATGAATAATATGAATTTATATGGATAGAGACTCTCACAAATGAATCCATAGAAAATACTAAAAAATATAAATTCAGAGTACAAATTGTACTAAATTCAGATGACCTCATGACTTCGAAGCACATTCTCTTGAGCTCACTTGTTAACTCAACTCGGACTATATAAATAGCTTCGATTATCAATTCACATCATCTTTTTAGATAAGATTAAATTATTTGTGTATTTAATTATTTTATTATCTCTGATATATTTTTTATCTTAAAAATAGTTCTCTTAAATGGGATGAATATCATAGAGGTTAGCTACTGTGAGGATTATATTGATATATTTTTTAGAATCTCAAACAAATTTAAAAGAATGGGTCCCTTAAATAAGGGAAATGATATCACCTATCACACTTTTGAATTAATTATTCTTCTCTTTATTTTCTTTTCTGAGAGCTAGATAAATGTTTAAGAATTATGTACTGCACTTTGAATACTAATTATATCTTTTAAAATATTAAAAATATATTAAAATATTAATTTTTTTATAAATAATTAACTCAAATACTTTAAATCTAACTCAGAGAAATATCAGTTATAAACTGATACGTATACTTGCATAACAAAAAGCAATTGAAGAAATTGAAGTATATTAAAATAATAAAATATAATTAAATATGAATTCTTCCTAAGGATGAAAAATAAATATACACGATCAAATTAATTAATTAAGCAATAAAAAATACCAAAAATAAAATATACATGACCAAATACAACATATTAAAAAGTCTCTAAATCCTATAATTAACACTCATCAAGATTAAATATGTTTTACAAGAAAAAATATATATTTATCAAAATTAAAAGAAAATAGATCTCTAGTTAGATGAAGTAGAATAATTAATAAAAAAATATACCTCTCTATTCTCAATTGATCAATTAAAAGAGATATAAATTGTCAAAGGAAGCAAATTATATCACTGATTCATCATCTATCAACACCTACCATTATAAAAAAAAATTAATTTATTTTTTACAGCTTGTAGTTTAAAAGGAGCTCTTTTTTTGTTTTTTGATTCTCTATATGTTTGGATAATTAAATTATCTAAATCTACAACTAACTTATAATTTTTTTTAGACTTCCTAGATGGTGGAACTTAAGACGAAGGTTTCTTAAGCCTCACCTTAAGTTCGATCATAGTTATGCTCTAAATTTATCTAGTAAATAAATCAAAGGTCATCTATCATCATGATTAGTCAAGCGAACTTAAACACTTAGATTATTAAAAAGATCTATAATCATAATAGTTATATATTATATTAGCCATGATTATAATTATTAGGTTTGAGCAATTTTAAATAAGTTAAAAAAAATATTTTATTATAATAATATTTTATTTATAATAATTTTAATTAAGTTAAAGTAGTTTTCTTCACTTTGATAGTTTAAAACATTTAGTTAAGGAAAGATAACTTAATGGCTGGTTCAGCTATTGCACCCTAAGGTTTGAATCAAACTATATTTAAAATAACTTAATTTAGATGATAAAACTGTAAGAAAGTGAAAGTTTTGAGAGGATTTCGAAATAAATATTTTTGAAAAATGATGTGAATTGCTGAATGAATTGAAATTTTCTCTTGAAAATTATCTGCCACATAACCCGGCCCCTTCGAACGTGCACCTGCTTGTTACCTGCTCACGTGGACCGTGTCATGAGCCGGGACCCACCCTTTCCGTCTACCACTAAGCCATCCCAATTCATACACAAACTAAAGTCCACAAACACGGTAATTTAAAAATGTAAAAAATAATTACGTCATTAACAAAAAATATTAAAACTATTTCCCGTTATAATCCAGTTTAGTTTACTAAAATTTGATAATGACATTTAATATTTCCAGAGCGATAAGTGAACGTGCCTCCTTCACTGTCCACAAATAATAAATGGCTGATATAATGTTTTAGTTTTTATATCATAGAGTACAAAAATATCATTTTCAGGAAAGAGCATTCTTTGCTAAGTATTTTAAATCTTTATTAATTATTATTGGCCAAATATCCCTTAATTTTCTAATATTTGTAAAGGGCACCGGAAGAGTCATTAGTATTAATATGGACTATGTAAAAGGTAGCCAATATAAAATTTCGAAAAAGAATGGAATTCTATTGAGTTTGTTATGCAACCTTACCCTATATTATAAGAAATTAGAGTAAAAATAAAAAAATACATTCATTATTTGTAAAACCGTTAAATAGATGTCTCATTTTCAATTTAATCAAATATGCATCTCATTTAATGTAAACTTAAAATATCTTTATATTATTTGATCATTAATCTGCAGAAACTAACAACTAACTTCTACAACTGTATAAACTTATTATTAATTTCTATAGTTGTGATTTTATATTATTTTGATTTTACTTTTTTAAGTGATGACTTGATTAAAATAATATTTCAATCAGTAAAACAAATGATAAGGACTCTGTAATACTTATTACATTTTAAATGAATATTATCTTATCACGATCGACTATGTAGAAGCTAGCATGTAATTTCTATAACACGTAGAAGTTAATTGCTAGCTTAATCTACAATGGTGATTTCATATCATTTTGATTTTGTTTCTCTCAGTGATAATCTGATTAAAATAATATTTCAAAAAGCATGTAGAAGCTAGTATGCAGTTTATAACAACTATAAAAGAGTAAGGTAAGGATAATTCAGTTAGCTCAGGTTAGATGTGGCGTCCATTTGACTTTAATTTAAAATGAAGCATTCATCTTACTATAATTGAAAAATGGTGCATCATCTTGATTTTTGCTCAAGAAATTATTTTCATAATTCAAACTCATGACCACAGTGTCTACAGTTTATTACCAACCATATATCTATTTAAATCAAAACTAATAATTTCTTTTTATAAATTCTCAATAAATCACTATGAGCTTGATTTTGTTAAACATTCATTACTGATCCGGTCTAATATTGAGGAATGAGTCAACTCCCATCGGATTGTCTTATGTTGACTTATGCTCAATCAACTGCTACTGGATCTATCTCTGTAATCAGATCAGTTTTTGACGGATGGAGTTTGTGCTTGACAGGTTGAGGATGGATGGACAAAACCCTAGCAAGTCAGCTTCTCTTTTTCTTATTGAAAAACATGAACAAAAGGTCAAAAAGGAGTCAAGGCGCACTTTGGAATAACTCCTCCAACGCTCAAATTAGAGTTGAGGAAAAGAACATAGAGAATAACATAGGAAACAATTGGAGAATGATAGTCTTCAAGTAAATTGTGCATACCTTATTTCCTAATTAAGATGACTTGTGCATACCTTATTTCCTAAGATGACTGTATGAAGGAAGAAGAAAGACAATTTTCATCTTTATTTCAAACGACTGCATAACTTTCTATATTTGTAACTATTGCGCCCTTCCAATCACCGCTTATTATTGCTATCAAGATAACAATTAGATCTCTTGACCTAACTCCATTTCCGCAACTGATGCACCTCTTGCTTTAATCTACTTTAATTCAATCTAGTTAATCTGTCGGATAAAGACCTCCATTGACTTAGTCCCAACCATGTTGAACTTAATAAAGTTATTCTAAATACTGTTGAACTCTCCATAAGTATTGCCGATCTCCTCTAAAATCAGCACGATCCAATTAGATCCAAATCAGGTGCAATTGAGACTCCAAGTGACTCGGATTTATATTGACTAAGTCAAGGGCATACTAGGTGGAATCTGTGTTAACCGAGTCCATGATATATCAGGTAAGACCCTTATTCATCTCTATATCAATTACAAACCCTAGCTATCACTAGCTTTTTGATCCCTCTGGCCAAGGCCCAAGTTGAAGTAAATGCTCACAAAATGGTCCACATCTGTTTACTTTGTTTTCATCCAACCACTTATAATTGCCAAGCCAACCTCGAGGATTTCAGTGCTAGCTGATACGTGGCAAGAACTCCAATCCTACGAATTGTGCAGGCAAAAGCCCAATCAATTCCAACGATGGGCAGGCCGGGAGAGAGGAGTGAAAGCAACTCATCATATTACCTAGATGAATAGGCAGATAATGTCAGACATAGAGGGTGTTTGGTTTTAAGTTGTATTTTTTCAACGGAAAGTTGGGGTTGAAAATATGTAAATGTATAGTTGGGGTTGAGAAAAGGTTGAGAAAATGTAAATGTAAATGGAGTGTTTGGTGAATATGAGATTGAGTTGTATTTTGGATGTCCATTTACTTATTTACCCTTATTAAAAATTTGAAAAAAATTTTATATATTTTTTACAAGGGTAGATATGTAATTTGAACTTTCAGGTTGGTAAAAAGGACCTCTATAGGTCCTTTTTGCCAACTCCCAATTTTCCATTACCTCAATCCCATATGTACATTCACCATCTAAACCCAAACACCCATATGATGTCCATTGCACAAATTTTGAGAACTCAACTGAACATTTATATCTGGAAACCTTAAACCAAACACCCCCATAGAGGGTATCAACTTGCAGCCAAAGGACTACTGTAACTGTTAAGCATGAATCAATGCTTAAGTTAGCTCAGAAGATATCCTCTCTTTTTCTCTCTCTCTCTCTCTCTCTCTCTCTATATATATATATATATATATATCATGTAGGTGAATCAACCTTTACTTCTTAGTAGTTATATTTCTATATCATTTGTTTTATTTATCTCGAATAAATTTTCACTTTGGTTATTATACTTCTATATCTATACATTGAAATGACGTCCTCCCATCTCTCTCTCTCTCACTTAGTCAATCTCTAAGTCTCTGTTTGGATGGAGTGAGGGAAGGTTCATTAACGAAAGGGGAAGGAAGGAAAAGGAAAGAGAAAAGAAGTATTTATATTTTTCTTGTTTGAGAGGAAGGGAAGGTTCATTAACGTAACATGTGTTACTGTGTTTGGGAGGAAGGGAAAGGGAATGAAGATTAAATATATTAAATTACAAAAATATCCTTACTTGTTAAAATAAATCTATAATAATTTGGCAATAACTATTCGTTAGACATTTTATTTTGTCTAATGCCTTGATAACTATTCGTTCAATGAGTTCGTCAATCAAAATTACAAATTAAATCCACCCCTTCAAAGTCTAGAAATGAAGTCCACGGCAAGGACCTCAAGCCGGGCTGAGGAAGATGCTGGATGCTGTGAAGGCATGAGCACGACAATGGAAGCTTGAGGAAGACTAAAAAAAAAGATGGTTTACGTGATGCTGCAATAAAAAAGGCTTGAGGAAGATTAAAAAAAAGGCTTGAGGAAGATAAAAAAAAATGACAACTCCTACGTAGGATGCTCCTACAGTAGTCATGCATGCTTATCTCTATCTCAGTAATTCACGCATACTGCAATAATCAGTAATCAAGGTGGAAAGGAGCTTTTTTTTCCGAGCAAACTGTTCGTGAGGAAGAAAAAGGTGGTTCACGCATACTGCAATAATCAGTAATCAGTATGCGTGATTATCTCAGTAATTCACGAACACTGATTACTGCAAAAAGAAAACAAAAATTGCAGATGAAGACTTGAGGAAGAAAAAGACCTGAAGTGATGAAACGGAGCTTCTGTGTGACGGCTGCGTTGGGACGGAAAGGAGCGATGATGCAAAACCTAATAGATGAATTGTTTTAATAAATAATATTTTAATAGAAAGGTAAAATTGGAATAAATGATTTTTATATTTTTCTTCCCCTTCCTTACACTCCGATTTGGGGTGTAAGGAATTGTGCCGATTCATGGGCATACAAGGGGAAAGTTTATCCTTCTTTCCCCTTCCCTCCTTAGCTCACCCCATCCCAAACAAGGGCTAATATTCTTTTTCCCATTCCTTATCCTTCTCTCCCTTTCCCTCACCTCGTTCCAAACAGAGCGTAAGCATCTTTCTTTTTCTCGATTTACCTCCTCATAAATGATTATGAAACTGATCATGTGGGATTGTTGGAGTGGCGGATTTCAACTTTTACTACAATGCAACAACAATTGAAGCATCTTTCTTCTTTGCACATTGAGATGCCACATTCTTCTTGCTAGCTTTTGGCTCTTGGAGTGGTTGTTGGTGAGTTCTTACATTTAATACCTGCTTCTTTTGGTATTTGAGAGCAAGACGGTTGCAAACAGGACATCTTGAGTCCATTGCTGTGTTTTCTTAATTCTTCGATTTTTAATGGTCCTCAAAGTTGCAAATCCTACTTCATTTCTTCTGGGCACTATCTTGTCGATTCAAGCTGGATCTCATTACCATAAAATGAGAAGAGGCACTTCGAGTTTGATCCTTCTTCTTCTCTTTCTCCTGGTCATCCATGCCTGATTATCAAATGAGAAGGAAGATTCAATAGCTCCCAGGCTGAGGGCAGAACAAGAAGCCCTGTATTTGTTGATCCAGGACTTGGTTGGCAAATGGTGGAATGGTTCAGAACTGTATCCAAACCCCTTGGATGGACCTAGATACAAGCTCTAGGCATACAAAATTTGAATTTTTCCCTCTTCTCCTCTTTTGAAACATCTTAGAACTGTTTTTACACCTAAATCTAGGGAGTTTCATGTGATCTTTTCGACGAAAAGTGGAATGTCACAGGCTTAATCTTTGGCACGATCCCAGATGACTCTCTCGAATGCTCAGACGATGCATCATTCAGTCCTTTCCTTTTTGAGTTCAAGCTTCTAAAGAGCCTCTCTTTCTTTGGTTGCTTCCTCTGTTCACACCGGAGGACCACCATCCCCTCCAACCACTAGGAGAAGCTTGCTCCAAGTTTGGAGACACTTGAGTTCAGACCAAATCCAGGCCTTGTTGGAGAAGTCTCAACCAACATCACCCAACTCACCAGACTGCAGTCCCTTGTGCTGGTTGACAACTCTCTATCTGGCAATTTGCCACAAGAACTCGGCCATCTCCTCCACCTCAAGAGATTGACACTTGCAGGGAACCACTTCTCTAGTCATATTCCAGCCTCCATTGGAAACAACTTAAGCGAGCTGTTGATCCTCGACATGAGTAGGAACTCTCTGGCGGGCTGTCTTCCTCCATCGCTCGGCACGATGAATTAGCTTCTACATCTAGACTTAATTGACAACCTCCTCCATGGCAGCCTTCCTCGAGAGCTAGGACAACTGAAGAGTCTCAGTCTGCTTGACCTCAGAAACAATGAGATCTCACAAGGCCTCCCTCGAGCACTTCACGACATGGCCTCACTACAAGACTTGCTTTTGTCCAACAATCCTAGGTGGAAATTTGATGGGAATTGAGTGGGGAAGGCTCGCCAAGCTCTCCACATTAGACCTGTTCAACACAAACATGAGTGGAAGGATTCCTAAGTCATTTGTGAGCATGATGAAAGAACTTGTAAATAACAGATCGACTAATAGATTTTATATATTCAATTGCCACATTTAATAAATTTTAGTTAGATCATTTAAATGAAGATAATATGTCTGTATATATAAATTATAATTAAGTCCACTTTAACAAATTAAATCCAACATGAAAATGTTAAGTTCAGAAGTTTCTTGTACTGGATAACAACGTCCTCTCCGGCTGTGTGCCTGCCAGGCTTGCAGATTTGCCTGCCCTCACAGCTCTCTACCTAAACGGCAACAATGTGTTGTTGACTTGACAGGGGAGCTCAAGTTCTCTTAAGTGTGTTATTGTTCTACAGAAGGATGTTTGGGAGGAGGCTGTTCAACAGTTGCTGGTTGCGATTCTTTTTGTCTTCTTGTTATAGAAACCTTGATCATGCATCGCTCTACAGTGGCATGGGTTCCTTTTGACTCGTTTGGAGGTGAGAAAATAACGCATCGACTGCAATAAGATGCTATTACCTTATTTCTCTGCATTATGGCATCGAGTTTCACTCGCTGGTGACGTTCGATTAGCAATTTAAAACGAGTTACTGGTAACCAAATTAAACAGTTCGAATTTAATCTAATGAGGACTGGAAAAGTTGTCCCATTTGTTACCAAACATCCATCAGCAAGTGCCAATTAGCTAGTCAGAAAAAGGAGGGGATGCAAATTGCAAAGCAGTGATTCTCGATGGCTTCTTCATCCATATATACGCTTGAGAATGAATTACTGATACAAGTAATATACTTGACATCAACTTGGTAACTAGAATTGACTTCTTATCGACAAATTCCTGCTCATTGAGTTGGTATTCTCCAATACTCTTGAACTGGGAATCTATAGATAGTCTTTGTCTTAGCGTCTGCTAATCCTGATCCACTTCATGAAAAGGCAGTGGAACTGTCTTAACAGCCCTAAATTTTCCAGCATTGTTAAGGTGCTCATTCTCCAACCTGAAACATCGATGATCAGTAGTAGAGATTAACATTTAAGAAAGAAAACAACAATAGAAAAGAAAAGTTTTTTTGTTCTTCAAAAATCTACCTATAAAAATTCCAATGCCCTCGCCGAATCACCTCTAGGGCTGCTAAGAAGAACGAAGTCACTCTGTAATCCAAACTCGCAAAGTTGTAGTGCAGAACTGTTTGCAACCAAGCAAGCCGTAGAACCAAGTTCAAAGCCTGCAAATTGTGGAGCATCTTTGTTGACTCCTCATAAAAATTGGAAGTTTGTGTTTTAGCTGTATCAATTCCTTTTTTTGAGTTTGAGATATACAAACCGATAGCATACTTAAGACTTAATTAGATGTGATTATATATATATATGATCTCATGAGTTAGGATTACCATCGATAAGTAGTAAACAAACTTGCAGCGGAGGATCAATTCATTCCTAAGCCATGGGTTCTTGGAGTTGAGTTGGAGCAATCCCCAATCCTTAACAAAATCCCAGTACAATTGGTACACAGTGGCAGCACTTGAGATCACTACAAGAAGTGCAAGCCAGCCTGCACTGTTCTCCTTCTCATAAGCTACTTTGGCACCAGCAGCGAGCATGGCTGAAACATACTTCCCCAGGTTGATCAGGTGGCTTGTTTCTCCCTCATCAAACCATCTTCTAGCACACTGCATGCCCAGACCATATCAGAATCCAGATGAGTAGAAAGGAGGAGGAGAGTGTATGTGCGAACAAATTAAATTAAACCTGCATGGCCCGCCAGTAGTAAGGAAGAAAGGAGACAGCATACGCTAAGTCCCTGTAATGCTTGGATCTCATGCAAAGCCCGTAGTCTTGTGTTCTATAACTCCCAGTTATGTAGTAGCATGCCACATACTCCATGTTTCTGAGCATTGGGACCTAATTTTCAGCAAAAGATATGGTTACGTTAATGGATAGAGATTTGAAAATGTAATTTTTGAATGGTTGATTAATATTATACCTGGCTGCAAAGTTGATCAGCCAAGAAGAAGTCCACCATGACCACCTGAAATTTGCAAGTGGAAACTGGGTTAGACCTAGAAATGAATACTTGGAAGGGAACTATATATCGATCATTGATTAAGTAGAGATACCTTGTATAAGGGGGACAAGATAATGTTCCTAATGACTCTTAGGAAGCAGTAGCGGCTAGATTTGTAGATAATGTTGAATGGGCAAAAGCACACTATTAGGAACATCTGTGTGACACAAGAAGCATCTTATCATTCTCAAGCTCTTGCGTGCATTATGGCAAGAATATTAACCTTATCCACCACATCAAAATATTCTATCAACTAATAACAGTAGTAGCTCAAGTTATATGATGCTGAAAATATTCCAAAGAGAAATATCAAACTGTAAAATGAGCAATCATAGAATTATCTACCAGAAGCAGGAAGCCTGGGATTGCTTGGACTTGAGTGGAAGAGTATCCTCTTGCAACGAGGCTCAAGTGTGCAAACATGACCCCTACGATTACAGTCATGGAGGTGGCACATATCAGGAACACATCCCTGTACTTGAGCTCTTTGGTTGGAGCAAACTCAAATATGAAGGTGTAGTTGATGCGTGTCTTCCTCCACACGAAGATGTTGCAGCCATAGAGGAAAAAGTGCAGGAACAAGAGGCTAAACATGCTGCAATTGTCCAAACCGATTTGTTCTTGCATGAACTGAACGGGCTAAACTAATGTTCCAAGCTTGGAATTAGAAAACTACTTGCCTTAACACAGGGTAGACAGTCTCCATGTAGATAGTGTCCGATTGTCCAGTGTACATGCCTGCTATGTGTGCCATTATGCAATATCCAATGAACAATGCAATGAAACATCCAGTAAAGAGACCTGATTGAACAAATAGAAAAATATTTACGAGTCTTGATTATCTCAAGTTGTAACAAAATGCTTTGTTTTTTTTGATTAGTTACCAATGAAGAAGGTGACAGAATGAGATTCTCCGCGCTGATGAGGCTTGAGGTACTTCATCGCCTTGCGCTTATCGTCATCTGCAAAATGTTTGATGAAAAGTTCTTCAACTTCGTCCATCAACTTCATTGCCTAGCGTTGTCGTGGAGTTGCTTGTTAGAGCTAAAATTGCTTTTGAAAGGTAAATCGTAGTATATATGTAAATAAACGTGGAAGTACCATGTCTGAGCTATTGAAGTAGGAACTCTCGACCACTTTGAGGTATATGTTGAGGACTTCCTTCCCTGTCACCTACAAGAGAGATCAAATAACAGAGTTAACAGAAGTTCAACACTTAGCAACGGGAGATACTCTGATCAACAATGAATACCTTGTCAAATTTTTTCAGGATCTTCACGAAAGCTAACATGTTCAGAGTTCTGAAATTACAAAAGAAACAACATCCAAGTTCTAAGCAAAGTCCAATCTAGATAACTATACTGACTTTCTTGTTACTCACCGGTAGGATTTGAGGTAGTTCAGTCCTTTGTAGAGCTCAATGAAAGCTCTCTTGATCATCTTCTCCGCATGGTGAAGCTTGGTCTTGTTGATGTTGAGCTTGTGAGGGCCACACTTCCTTGCTTGGCCACCACCAAAGTCCTCCACAAACAAATAAGCCAAGGCAGAGAAGGTCCTTGAAGGGGTGGTCAGGGGTATCTTGATCTTTAGGTTTTTGCCCTGGCAGCTGAATACCCTGGCTGAGAGACTCCTCAAATTGACTTCCTCCAGTTGAGCCCTCTCCGAGTCACCAGAGTCAGAGTACCGGAACTGGCTCCTCTCTAATTCACTTGATAGGATCTCTTGTGGCTGGTCTTGTTCCTCTTCAACTTTGGCGCCCCTTGTCGAGTCTTCTTCTGTCACCAAAAAGCAAGAAAATACTTGTGAGCGACACAATATTCCTCACCTCGAGAAATTTAAACATAGGCAATGTGGTATTCCTACCGCATGAAATTGAGCAAGAAATGGAAGAATCATCCTTCGCGTCATTAGTAGAGGAGATTCTCCCTCTCTGGTTCTTGAGAGCAGCCTTGAGCTCAAGGAGGATCTCCATCTGTTTCTTGAGGGACTCTCCCCTCTCAAGGAACTCTTTTTCCTTGGTGCAGTAGAACTTGTTCACCTTGTTCAGCTGAAGGTCGAGCCTCGCGAAGAAGTCTTTTGCTGCATCAGTGTATGCGAATTCCTCGAGCAATTCGGTTTCATACGTGACTCCCCTGCTTTCTGAGATCGTGAGCTTCTTATGGACCTGAATCATTACAAGATGATTAAAAAAAATAGACTGATGTTCCGTGTACTGATAGAAGCAGAAATGCAACTAGGAAGTGAGGAAAAAAGAGGGGGAAAAAACAAGGTGAAAGAAAGGGAGAAACAGAGGAGGAGGTAGAGGCAATGCCATGCCTGAATGGCTTCATGGTCCTTGTGCCGATCGGGGCCAAAAAGAGGGAGCTTCCTCAATTCGGAAACCAGCCTCCGGGCAAAAGCAGGCTGCGGTTTCACGACGTTACCAGCTTCATTGTTAGCATTAAAGACATGCATTCTCTTGAGGTCCTTCTTGAGCTGCCAGTAATCGACAAAGGCCTCCTTCCATTCCGGCACAAGCTGGCCCTCAAACTGCTTGGAGAATTTCACCATCTCTCCGTCGTCAGCCCACTACACTTCTAATTCCCAAGTGGTGCGGGGGTGGGTGTTTGCAGAGAGGGCAGTGGAAGGTATATATATCTGAAGGGAGGGCATCAACTGATGGTGTTGGGGAACAGCACATTCTCAGATATCCCATGCATAAGGCTCGTGTTAATATACCGAGCACCTTGCTCCACTTGGAGTCATGGCGAGGGCAAGGATTCTCCAGAGAGGAAGGTAGAGGCCTGCGGGGCCGGAGGTTGGCGTGGTGCTGGGGAGTCACCATACCACTGGCTGCTTCCATGCCTTCAATTGGTCACACATCTCTTCTGCACTGTTTCTTGAGTTCAGACATGAATCTGGCTAGACAATGAAATTTAAAGATCATATATCGGAATACAGATGAATCCTAATGAACGATCTAGCATCATGAGTGATTTAAACACCACGGGCATCTAAGATGCCTTACGTGGAAATCGAAATTTTGAAAGTCCATCCTATTTCTTACCATCGCACCGTGCCCCGGGAGCGATGGAGAGGTCTAAACAGACCTAAGAGTATAATATATGTACAAGCTGATACAAATAAAAAGTTGCTAGGTTTTTTAAAGCATGCTACAAAGCTCTCCTTGCTTTCAATCTCACGATGACCTAGCCACTATCTACTTTTGCAAAGAAGACACAAAACCAATGTTTTCTTAAGCTTCCTTTGAGATTTGATTTACAGATGGACCTTCACTCAGGGCAAGAAGGTAACAATAATTGGAGTTTTAGACGACTCCCACTCTAAAAAAAAAAAGATGTCTTTGCTTTTTCCATTCTTAATGTTATCTTAATTATCCTCTCTAATTAATAAACTTTCCAATGTCTTATAGCATAAGCTCAATCACATACCAATATTAAGTAATTATTTTCTTTATTTGAGAGCACTCGCCTTTTTCTCCAACAGAATCCATACCATTTTTGTTAGAATAACATGGATAAATTAGTGAATGCTCTTATCCTTAATTGTCTATTATTATTTTTTAATAATCGAGATATCTAACTCTTATTAATCTTGTAGGTGATCGGTTTGATAATCCCACAGAAAATTTTCATCATCACCAAAATAAATTAAAAAGCTCAAATGGATCTTAATGAACGATCCAACATTACAAATTTTTTCAAACTTCTCATGTGTATAATATGTCTTAGATGAAATTTGAACTCTCGTTATCTATATAGAAGCTCATCTCACTTTTTACCATTGCACATAACCCATGAGCATCCTTAATTGCCTACTAGCAACAACTAAACATCATCTTTAATTAATTTCTTAATTGTAACTTCTTTCCAAGAAAAACTAAGACCTAGCTTATATTCATGAAATAAAGGCCTTTGTTTATCCTCGTATTGTTTTTAGTTTTACTTGTATTTTGGGGCAAATTAATCAGCGAAACAATGTTCTTTAATGTTCCTAGCTAAAAGCTAGACAAAATATATCACGGCCAAATTATTATTATTATCGTTGTTATTATTTTAGGTGAACCATGGCCAAATTATTAAGAATACACATAAAAAATGCAAGAATATTAATTAGTGTCACTTAGTCATTAGTTAATCTAAAACTGTGCCTAGCTTTTTGCTATATAAGAACTCTAAAGGTGGTAGTTAAAGATCCACATCCAATATTAGTGTTCAACAACTACATCAAGAATTCATTGAATAGGTACTTAATTAGTTTGACAAGAAATTGATAGTTTAAGAAAATTAAGAGTTAATTAGTGGCAGTTTATGTAGCAGGCACCTAATTAATACTATGTGGGTCATGCATGCTTTTAATTATCACTCAATCTTACATACAATTTAGCTAATTAATGATCTAAAACTGAAAGCTCCTCTAAATATTGAGTTGAGATATGAAATATGAAGTGCAAAAGTTGACATCATGCTTGCTGACTTGTGCTTTTATAAGTTATAGTTAGTCAACATGGAGATATTACATGAATTCTTTTACTTTTCTCTCTCTTTTTTTTTTAAAATAAATGTCAAAAGAAAAATAAGTACTGCAACAAAGTGTTTGTCTGTCCTTATAACTTGCCATCTACTAAGACATTCATATAGTTTGCTATTTCCTTTTGCTATCACTTGCTTTTTTTTTCTTATCTTAAAAAAAAAGTTAAAGATCTTGTAAATATCTTTTTTTTCCCTTTTTTTGGTGGTAAAGATAATTCAATCACTACATCTTGACTTGACATGGTAAAAGGAATTGTTCATGTATATATATATATATATATAAATAATTTTACATTGCATTATATATTTCTTCAATAAATTAATTTTCTTTCCACATGCTTATTCATGAAGAGATCCGGAGGAATTTAGATCGGCAACTGTAGGAAATCATGATTCGACCAAAAGTTTGTAAAAGTTAAATTATATTATGGCATTATTTTTTTTATTTTTATATTTTACTTTTGTATCAGGAATTAATCTTGAATATATTCCGCATGTCGCTTGGAAGAAATAATTAAACGACAGCCTTTGACGTGGAGTTCCATTCACCTCTCGTTCTTTTTACCATGAATAATACTCATTATATGCTTATGTGGGTTGGCACAGTTAGTAATTACATAGGTGTTCAATTTCCAACTTTGATATCTCCCTCTCTCACCGTCCATTATATTTTTGATAGAAGAGAATAACGACTAGTCAAGAATGTGAAAATCGTGGAGAATACTATTTACGGTGGGAGAACATGTGACAACGTAGGCCATGAGGAACACTATTTACGACCAAGACGGAGAACGTGGGATAACGTAGGCCATGAGGACGTATGGTGACATATATTTTATTTTTTGATATATAGTTTTATGAATTGACTCGTCTAATCCATAATCCATCTTAAATTGGATTGGATTGAAGATTCCTAACATATCAAGATGACAGATCAGTCCACACCGCCATACGATGAGAGTTTGATAAATTGTCCATGGCCATACTAACCTTGCCCTCCATTTTAATTTTTTTTTTTTGAATTTTACAAAGAGATCTCGAAGTTGGTGCCTTTTAGACAAACATCTTGATCCATCACTAGCCTTGTTGATTTGGGAACGGATCCATCAAGTTTCTCTGCAAGAGTATATAGTGATAGATTATGTTCTCCAAGAAAGAAAAGAATCAACAGGGAAAACTAAGCCAGGACCATGGTGGACTGGTCCTAGCTATGCATGCGTTCCCAGGACCGCAATGGCAATTGGCAAGCAATAGGAGTTGTGGTCTGACTTGGACTCTACTGAGCCTTCTCATATAATGATCCTTAATTAGCAATTAAATCTATTTCGATTAATTAACACTACACGACAAATATTAATTTCAGCCACATGCATGATTTAATTAAAGATATTTTACATTTAGTTTATTTTATATATACATATATATATGCATGGCTGGATGCAATCATGCATACCCGTGGTGGCCTCTTGCTAAAAAGGCAAATGCTCTTGCTAATTTGCATCATAATCTAGACCAAGTTTACTGTTTGACAGACAAAGATAAGAGATTCAAATTGGAGGATATGATTCCCCAAGAGATGATGATGATGTGGATTCTGATCAACAGTGTACGTATTTACATTAATTAATTTTCCCATAGAACACATCCATAAACATATATGCTTGCAGTTGTTCATCATATACAGCAAGCATCTTTAATTGATCTCTCTGATCCCAGGCAGGCAACACAAACTAAGCATATCCGTTCAAACTCCAATGCGTAGCCCTCACGTTGCATGTATATATATGCATGCACACAGTGCAACTTAAAGTAATTCTGCCGCACTTAATGCTACCTATATTCCAGTATCAAACCCTAATTATCCATGCATCCTTGCAGCCTTTAATTTGCATCTTTTTATCAGCTCACTCTGAGGCCATCAGTCAAGCATTCGCTCTTTCTGATTCTTATATATATATATATATGCTAATTAAATGCCTGGAATAATCAATCAGTTCTTGGATTCTCCATGGATTAGACTCAAAATTTTCAGATAGAGATGTGACTTCTGTATAGAGGTATATAATGACTTAATTGCATGCATGTGCTTAATTAAATCAAATGGCTTCGGAGGATATTAATTTGTCAAATGCAAAAGTGGTCAACTAGCTATGGCATGTTCTAGTTTAAAAAAAAAGGGTACGTGCATGAAGTATGTGTTGTATATATGTCGATAAATGAGAAGGAAATATATCGAGTACCACTTAAGCATGGTATCGAATAATTCATTGCATATGCTCGCTCTTGGATTAGAAACCATGCACGCCTCTTCCAAGAAGTTTCACTGATGCAAATTTATATGTTTTATATTTGTGTTCTATCAATCTAATTAAGTTTTAGAAGACATGAGGGAAGGAAAGTGGCCAAGCAAGATTGTTGCAATATGGGATTAAAAAAAGTCACATCATTAATTTTCTCCTCACTTCACTTCTCACTCATTAGCCTCACTTAACAGTATGAGATTAATATTGACAGGGAGAGCTAGCATTAAGTTAAATTTGTTATATGAGTTTCCAAATAGAGATCAAGAATTTGAAAAGGTATTTACTACTTACCTTTAAGTTAAATCAAATCAAATCAATCCAATAAAAAAAATTACAATAATGACTGCAGTGGATCACGTAGTGCATGGTCCATAATTAATTCAACCAATAACTTTTAACTAATTGTCAAATTAAATGGCCCACAGAATATATGCTCGATCGAGAAGCCATAATACTATACATGTAGCTAGCTAATAAGATTTTATGCGGAGTCGTGCTGCCGTGTGAGATCCTGACTTGATTATCTTTTAATTAATTACTCATTCTTAACCTAATTTATTCTTCTGCAAAAAAAAAGAAGATGGAATCTGCTACCTTAGTGGTGCCACGCGATCGGCTCTATGATCACTTAATTCTAATTATTTGAAATAAGTAGTACTCCAATAATAACTTCCTTGGCTTCCTCAAAATTAACCCCAACCTCCAATGAAAGAAAGCAACAAGAAAGTCGAGGTGGGCCATGTCGTGTGAAATTTGCATGCTGCGTTGGAGAATCCATGGAAGCATATTCCAACGTTTGGGAGTAGATGCTGCAAGGAATTGTGATCATCATCGATCACCATATCTACTTTTCCTTATCATATCTTTTTCCTTTTCTTTAATGATTAATTATTCAAATATATATGCCAACTTTTAATCACAATAATACTCTTCAACGAAAAACTTGAGATTGTATTCCTCTTCCAATAAAAATTTTACGATTATTTCCTAAATGGGCCGACTAAGTGGGCCGTCGGAAGACAGGCCCACAGTGATCCAGCCACTGCCATTGTTATGCCCGTGACGGGACGTCAGGGGCGGTAAGTGCACCGTGGTGACTAGATCTTCTTGCTCTCCTCCTTTTCTCTCTTTTCGCTGCGCTTTTTCGTTGCTCAGTTCGCTTCCGCCTCCTCCGCATGATCTTCGATCTTTGTTCCTGTAAGTTCTATGATTACACAAACCCCCTCTATTCGATCATCCAAAAATTTATTGTGGTTCTTTCATTTATATGCAATAATTTGGCATTTTCTTGTAAATTTCTGCTTCCTGCGCTTTCAAGCTCATTTTTTTATTGAATAGCTCGAGATAAAAACCTCCTTGACAAATCGTTGTTTGATCTCGTTGTTTTGTACATGATTTGAATCTGCTAGACTACTTTGGTTGAAATGATAATTCGACTGGATTCGGAGTTTGTCGAAGGTGAGTTCTTTAGGTAGGAAAGACGAGATTTCGATAACTTTTCAAGAGAACGTGAATAATGTTTATTCGGTTCTTTTTTTTTTATTTGACAAGTATGGAACTCCTCGTGAACCCTAATGAAGTTGAAGTTGTGGATGATTTAATATGGATGCGCTCCTGCCTCCTTCTCTGTCCAAATTTGATTAGGATTTTCTTTCTTTGATCTCTCTAGTGTTGGGTTGTTAGTCAATGATGCCATTTTCTTCGATTGCAGCGGTTATCTGTTTGAGATGAAGCTTGGATTTACAAGAGAATCAAGTTTGGTATTGTATATCAACTCATTAGTGTCAAGATGGAAACCTGTCACATTTGAAGAATCTCTCTGCTTCGTGAAGAAAGTAAAGGTGAATTGGTTATTTATTTATTTATTTCCCTACTGGATTCAAAGGACTCAAAATATTAGCACATTGTAATATCTTTTCTAGTGAGCGACTATGTTAAAAATATTGTGAATCACAAACAATAATCTCTATGTGAATAAATGAAATTTTATGCTGAATTAAAATCGATGAAGAACATGCTCTGACTAAAGGATCTTTCTGATACAAAACTCCTATGAGCTATGATAGCTATGATACTACTAGTCATCAACTAATATCAAGCATGTTAGGTGCAGATTTATTGTTCATGAAGAAGAATGATTTGGAACAAAATGCATCTTATTAATCTTTGATTTGATCCTGATGGTCTATGCCAGGTTCTTGAATTTTCCTTGTTATTAGTTTTTTTCTAATACAAGAAGGTTGTGCCTAGTTAGAGATGTTAAAGCGTAAAGACAACATTTTAGAAGAATCAGGGAAATTGTTTCCCAGCAAAGATTACCAAATTCTAACTAGAATACATTTTGGTATGATTGATAATCTGAGCTGTAGTGGGCCTAGTGGCAACTGTACAAATCATTAGAAGATGGAAATTAGTTTGTGCATTGGCTACTACTTGTCTCATTATGAATTGTTTTGTTCTCCAAGTACTATTTGAGCATAACTTTCATGGTTTTACTATATTATTATCTTTTGCGCTTCCTAAGCTGTAAATTATTCTTATGTCTTACCAGAATAACAAGATACTATTTAGCACTTATTTCTTGATTTTTCCTGCAGTTAGTTTTCAGAGGAGAATGGGAGTAATAGACTGTTCTTTGCTCTAGTCAAATGAAGTCTGCTGTTGTTCTTCAGCCACAGCTGACTTTTTTTCCCTTTGTGATGAAATATTCAACATTCTCTAACCAATTAGTAAAACTAATACTAGGCAATTTATGAATTTGAAAGAAAAACACAGTGGTTTTGGTTTGGAAAATCCATGGTATTGATGCAAATGCTGATTTCTGTCTAGACAATAAACTAAAAGGGTTGCTAAACATGCATTTAAATGAACATACTACATTTCATCACTGTGAAAGATGAATGCTTACTAGACATTTCATCCACTGGTTTATTAGCCAGCCATTTCATGTGTCATAATTTGCTTATAACCAGTGTTTCTTTTCAGGCTCGTGATTATCGCATATATATTGCATTGTTTGAAATTCTCAGCCGGAAGGACCAGATGCCTTCAGAAACCTACCATGATGTAAGTGTCTCCTAAGTATCCATTTCCAAGTTCCAATTACTTCCACCTGTTTGAACCAAATATCATCTTCATGTATGTCAAGCTATTGTTGCTCTTCGAGAATCATGATGATCTTTTGAAGGAATTGATGCGATTCAAGCCTCATGATTTCGAACGAAGGATGAACCACCACAATTCATCAGGAATGCCACTTTTTCTTGTGCCATTGTTCATCTTGAGTTTGATTCTGATGTTTGAGCAACCCCTGAGATATTTTATTCAACAAACTTTGGGAACTTAAACCAACTTCCTGAGGGTAAAGGTTATGTGCACATTTGATTCTCCTTGTGGAATAAATTTATATTCCTCAAGTTTAGCCCTAGGAGTCTATTTCATCATCATCTTCTTCTTTTTTTGTGAGTTTATTTTATGAAGTTGACATAGGTGATCAAGTTGCTGAATCGTGTTATGGCAGCTGAGGTGGTTTAGAAATAATAAGAAATAACACAGAAGGCACAATAAACTCTTCATAATTTTGAAAAAAAAAACTCTAACCAAAATGTGCCAGGAAAGGTCTCTACAACTAGTGTTTTTATTGTGCGGAAAAGTTTTCTGATTTTTAAAAAAACAAACATAAAGATTTATTGATTGACTTTTAAGGTGTAAACGAATATTAACAAGTGGGCAAAGTGAGGAATAAAAATATTGGATTTTGAGCGGATAAATAGATGGAATGAAAAATTAGAATATTTGAGACGGATGATGATCCACGACCATTTAATTTTTATTTTAAAATTGTTGTTTAATCCAGAATGATTTGGCTAGAGTGGTAATCGGTGTAATTTTTTTTGGAACATTTAAAAAGCAATACAGGTTAAATAAAATTTGAAAGGGTAAAAATGAATATTAAAAAATAGTTGGGATAAACTATAAGTGTCGTAAAGGGAAGAATGCAAATTATGAAATAGTTAGAGACAATTTATAATGTCACCATGAGGCATCCCGGTAGAAATATAAAATATAAAGCTAAAAGAAGAATTTATAATATCACCACAAAAGCCTCATATTTTGCTCCCAAATATTTATCGTCCTTTTTCATTGCATTGGTTATAAAAATCAATGTCTATCGTTTCGTGATAAATGGAGAAGAGGCTCCCCAAAGTCAAGATAGCAGTATACGATGACAGAACTGGAGTACATGCCCTTTCTTGCATTTCGATTATCGAAAGCAATATACATAAATCATTTGTCCTAGTACACTCTACTTGAAAAATAGTCCCTTCTTGACAAAGATCTATTTGAAGGTATTTAGTAGGGAAAGCTCCCCTTACTAAAACAAATAAATAAGTTATACAATGACACAACAGGGTGAAGTGAATGCCCTTTCTTTCTTCTCGAATACACCGTGCACAATACCAAAAAGAATATACGTCAATCGCGTGCCCTATCGCACTAGAAAAATAGTCCCTTCTTCCTCCCTCGCCTCTTCTCACCAGCCTGCAGCGCGAGGATGAATCTCGTTTATATTACAAGTATTGTTCTTGGTGGGTTACACGAAAGCTTATGAATTAATTCCTACTTGAAAACTTATTAATCAGTTTTCTCTGGATGTATATAGTGTCAATAGGGATAAGATATATTTAACAAAACCCACATAGTTGGAAAAGACAGAGAAGCCCATTACACGGTGCACTAGCTAATGTAAACTAATCAAACGCATTGATGGCTACACTGAGCTGCTTTATGGTCTGTCTGTGAGATGTGTTTATCTGTACCGATTAAATGTAAGCTAGTCAAATGCATAGTTATGACAATGTACTTCCACGGAAGGAAAAAAATGTAGCCAAACCGAATAATGAACGGTTTATACACTCTCATGATCTTTCCTAATATGATGTGCCTACTCGTGCATTTCCAATGTCCAAGTTATTCTAGTTTTCTTGGATTAGCGCCCAAGTAAAATGAAACATCTAGATTATCAGGATGACAAAAACCCAAATGATAGATACATCTAAAGTGTATAGGTTGCCTAACATAAAGAAATATGGATAAGAAAGGGGCTCGAGAGTAAAAGAATGTACCATCACTTTTTGGAATAATCTCAATGTAAGAACAATGGTATCTCTCAACCTGAAAATTCAGCAATAAACGACATCATTAGAGTGGATATCATTCTTTAATGAAGATTTGTTTTTTTCACAATATCAGAGGGAGCAACCTATTGCTGAAAAATCATTTGTACAGCATAACGCAATCGTGAAATGGTGTATATTTAAACTTACACGCTGCTCTCTGTCCTTAATAGATACTCGTTGGCGTTGGCATCCTGAATCAAAAATTCTGTGGGATGTCCATATGGAATGGAGATCTGCAGGAAGCAAAATGTTAGCAGCCGAACTCTTGTTCAACAAGCTGACCAATAAGGCAAAGCAGTTGGTTCAGAAGGAAAAATGGTAAAGAATGGGACGATTTAAAAACTCCTATATCTGAAAACCTATTATTGATATTTGATATTAGTACGAGAATGAATCTGAAATAAAAAAAAACACAAAATCGCCAAAAATGGTGTAGAGAGAAGTAGGAGATTGGTATAGGGAAGGATATACTTTGAAATGAAGAGCATAAACGATAAAGACTCATACAGTAGTATTTGGCTGAAACTTCTCTGCTACAACACCACGCTGTCCATCATTACGTTTTATGCTGTAGCCTCCTCTCTTTATGGCCAAAATAGCAGTTTCCCATATACCAAGATACCTAGTCTGGCATTGAGGAACATTTAAAGCAGTTAAATCTAAAGAACCGTTGCTAGTGTGCTTAAAAATATAGATAGAAGTGGATATACTGATAAGGACACTTCATATGATGCATTCCCACTAGAAAAGGTCCTTTCAATTTGCTCTTGCATTTCAGGATCTGTTCTCACATAACAAGCACAAGTTTAAACTAAGCATTATCATAAAGTTCTAAAATGAATCACTTAAGTTAGCAATACAAATCACTGGGCAGAATGGAAGTAACAGATCTCAGAAGGCAGTGGCACAGTGCTCTAAGTTATAGATGGAAGTAGTATGCAAGTGGCATGGCAGGAGGGTCAGAGGAACGAGGTAAGGATAAACATAAGTTTACATGAAAGGTAATGAGCACAGTGTTTCAGAAAGAAATTAGTACACGTCCTATAGTGTCTGGAGAACTTGTGCTTCATTAAATATAAGTTGTCACTTCTACAGGCTAAATATGTTGCATAGCAAATTCCTCAGGAGTTAGCCAGGTTATGTAATCTCAAAGAAACTCAACACAAAATATAACAGATGTGTGTTTCAAACATATGTGAGGAAGCCAATATTATAAAACAGAACAACAACAACAACAAACTCTCTACTACATGTTACTCACCACAAGTTATCTTTCTTTGATCATTGGCAAAAACCTTTACAAGTTCACCCTACAGTAAGAAACAAAACAACTGTCAGATTACTGAAATACTACTCAATTCAGAAAAGTGTAGTCTTACTATGTCAGTTATTCAGGAAATCCAGAAATAAGCAACCAGTATTCATTTAAAACTCTATCTCTGCTGAAAGATATCAGAAAAATTATTGCTCTTTTTGCACTTATATTGGTAATGAGAAGAATCTTTCTGAATCCATTTCTTCCATAAAAACTTTCCTATTATATGCTTAAACCATGAAATACAAGGAGAAAATTTTTCTTAGCCTATGTTACTAGAAATCATCAAAAGGTTGCATGAACCACATGGATGTGACAATTCAAATGATAGTTCATATAATGAAACTACGGTTCAAAATCTCAAACCATGCCGAGGTTTCAGTATTCGACTGGAATAATACTATTTTGATACCATGTCGATGTTTCGATGCATGGTGCCGCTAATGAATTAGAGTTGAAGAAGGAGATGAAGCATAGGAAGGAATTTGCGCCGAGCATGATTTTAAATCTTGTACCATGCCAAGCGAAACAGTTGAAACATATCGTTCCGGTAAATTATCAAAACTCAATACCACTTAGCATAGACAATGTCTTCTTCTTTGATTCATCTCCTTCCTCCTTCAACCTCCAATCTGTCACCAGCACCATGCATCGGAGTGTTGGTACGATACTGAAATAATATCTTTTCAGTCAAAGACCAAAACTACGACAAATTTTGAATGTTGGTATCGAGTTTTGATGATTTACCGAAATGATACATTTTGACCGTTTTGCCTGACATGGTATGAGATTTCCAACCATAAAGGAAACACTCTCAACAAGATAAAGGGAATCAAATCGAAGCATAGACACACAAGAGATAGCTAGTATTTCACTTTTTTTATTTTTGGTTTATCACTAGTATTTGACTTTGAGCTAACCAACATGCTTAACCATATGCATCACATATGCCTAACTATGTAAAAGACATAAGCCATAAAGTTCACCATTTTTCCCACAACTTTGAACTAGTGAGCAAACAATAAATATAGGCAGCGGTTATGAGAATCCAAGTCCGTGCAATATAGATTATATCACCTGATGGGGATCAAGTAACCATATGTGTTAGGAAAGAAGGCCTATGATTTACCTTCAAGCTCATGCAAGTTATCCTATCAAGTTCTGACTCATTTTCTTGATGGTTAGATCATAAGAATACTAAATTTGCAGGGGAAAATTTTGATAGAAGAAATAACCTTCCGCTTCCTGTCATCTAGGGGTTGGACTTCAATAGCAAGGTATGAGTCCACATCATCAGCAGTAACTAAATATTTTGGTTGTTTTGCACCTACCATGAGAGAAGTATAGAGAGACAAAGGTTTCCTGAGTTATAAATTATTGGGAAAAAAAAGATAAAAAGACAAACACACTTAACAAGGCGAGGAATACTACCTTCAATAAACTTTACGGATCCATCTTCTAAATAACGTACCCACTACAAAATAAAAGAATCAATGTCACTGATAGAGCTGAATTTGTACATCATTAATCCCAACATAAAATACTGCTACATGTTATGGGGTAATTAATGTGTACCCACTACAATATAAAAGAATTAATGTGTACCTCGAAATTACAAGTAGTTGTTCCATTGATTGAATAACCACTTGCGAGAAGTTCATTTCCAGGATAGGCATCACCTGAAATTTGAAGACCATCTATTGCTGGCAAGGGATCATCGTCTGCTACAAATTTGCCAAATTTATAAGAAATTCCCTTGATCAACAATATCGATAATGAGTAACAACATCAACTAGAATCCTGAGAAGATAATCACATATATCAAATTAGTTTCTCACCCTCAGAGAATGAAGAACCAGGTTCCTCCAGGACTGTAGGAAGGTAAGGATACACATTTTGTTCATCCTGTCCTGTAGTTAAATAAGGTGAGCTTCTAGGAGCCCAATGAACAGAAGACTCTTTTCCATGATTAGCAACTGTCGCTGGATCATCAGTTTGGGAACTTCCACCAGGATCCTTGAAAGATGGATTTTGACTTCTAGACTCAAAACTAAGACGTGAAGCATTTATTTGACCTGAAGCATCCTGGGCTCTGTGATCCCTGAAATACTCAAATAACACCTGAGCAAGTTGCAAGGCAGCAAACCAAGAATAATTCATGCATTTAATAAAATTAAATATCCCCGATTAGGTAAAATAAAATGAAATTTCTCATCTAAAATGGATATCCATTGTATCATAACTAGATTTTAGAGAAACAGAAGTAGCAACCATCCTATATATTTAGTAAATATGGAGAAAAATGGGCAACAAGTGAACAAACCACTACGTATCACAATACGCCAACCAAATATTAGCTCTATTCATCAATATCCCAAATCGCTACTGCCTAGTACAACTCAACCACAAGAATCAGACTGTAGATGTTTCTTACAAAATTTATTGAAAGTGATGGTATTTTGTTTTCTCCAAATACACAAATTGTTGCATCATATCACGATAAAGTAGTTGCAATCATTGATGTCATTTGTAACTCAGCCACCATCACTCCAACAAAAATACAAATGGTGTCATACAATAATCTGCTAATATGTGTAGAATTAACAATATATTAGGGGGAAAATGAGAAGGATACCCTTATACAAGATCTATAAAGGGCTTAGAGGCTACAAATTTAATACTTTTGCTGGTTTCTCAAATCTCCACTCCATTCTTTTGCTTCCATTGTAATTTCTCTTTTGTTCAAAGTTCTCAATTTGTAAAGAAAGACTATTGTAATAGGTTTGTTCACATATGAAAGGTTTCCGAGAAGGAGAAAATTAGTGAAATTCGAGGAGTGATCCATCGAAGAGGCATAGGTCATGGCCAAGGGCTGCCAAACCACATAAATCATCGGGTTTGAATTGTGTTCTCATTTATTTTGTCCTTTGCATTTCGGTTTCTTTTTGCTCTCTTTTGTCGTTGCAAATTAACCCTTGTAGAAGAAGTAAAAAAAGAGGCAATTCACCCCCCCCCCCCCCCCCCCCCCCCCCCCCCCCCCCCCCCCCCACACCCTTTCAATTTTTTTAAACTAACAGCTGAGTTCAATCTTACGTTGTATACATCTTCAGAACTGAACTTTGCTAAGCATAAATCAACTGTTAATTATTGCATTTCAAAACAAACCAAAAATCAAATGAAGCAAATTTGACCAAGACAAACTTTGGAATAAGTATCTAAAAGATGATATCAATTATCAATTCTGACCTCATGAAAGGAGTGCTTATTTCATTCTTTGCAGGAATACTGCTTGGACCAACTTGCTGGTTTTGGTTCCCAACAGTCTCCCGATCAGGTCTTGTTTGTAAATTAGGAGAAGATATTGGAGACTTGGCATGTGGATTCAACGGCTGAGACACAATCTCTAAATCATTCTTTTTCTTATAAGAAAGTAGATTTAGCAAATTAGAAATGGATACAAAATAAGATTTTTTTTTTTTTAGAAAAATTCAACATACTGAAACAGACACTTGTACACCCACTGGATGGGAAGGTGACTGTGCAGGAAAGTCTGCATTTGATGCATCCAAGTACCATGGAGCTATTTGATATTGCGTTTCTTTTAGCTTTTCCTGCAGAGGCAATCTTATGTGAGGCAGGTTCAGACTTTGGAAACAAAATGTCTTCCAAGTTAGACCTTCATTATAGATGGATTTAAGCAAAATCTCATCAGAGCAGAAATTCTCGGATGGAACAATTCCTAAAATTCCATTTTTAGAATTAAACCTGTTTGCACTTTCTATTATGCTCCATCAGTCAACAGAAATTCTTATGGGTCTGAAGGAAGCTGTAGTACTGGGCTATTAACAGTGGAAAATATACTCTAATTACATTGCATTAGTGGGTGTCTCAAATATTGCAAGAACTACATGGAAGCAGCGGCATTTGGAGGATAGATCTTATTCTCCTCCTTGGAATTTGTTTTCTCAGTTGGAGAAATCAACAAAGCTGCTGATGCTTAGAACATATATACACGACTATCTACGGTAAGATTAACAGACAACAAGCAACCCTCTAAAATAAAACAGCACAGCTATCAGTGCTGACATCAGCAAAGGCAATTAATCGATCCATGAAAGGGGAAAAAGTGAAATATGCATGTCTTTGGTAATTAGATAGTTTTATCTTGATATACAGCTACATTTTATTGAAATTGTTTTGTATAGAAGAACAGGATTTTAAGAACTTTTTGAAGTTCCAAGATGGATAATGATATAGGTGGATGTAGTTTTTAGTTGTATATGGCTAGCGAACAAACAAGCTACTTTTGTAAGTATCTAAATCAATAACATTTTATCTTTTGAGAAAAAAAAAACTTAATTGAGAGGGCACTGACTTAATAACATTATCTCACTAGGACAAAACCTAATAGCTCTAATGCACAACAAACTCTCTCAGATTAGGCTGCTAGGGCATATCAATGTTTGCCTGTTAGACAAGAAAAAGGCCCAAATATAAAAACAAAATTGATAAGACACTTAATAAAGATGACGAAGATGCAAAATTGATGCAGCATTGAGAATTTCTGACAACGAATAATCCAGTCCAAAATTGACACAATGATCTTCGAAGAATTAACTCCCCATTGACCAGAGATGCATTAGGATTTCTAAATTTGCATATGTGATGTGACAAATTGGAAAGATTGCAAATCGAAGAGCAAGATTAAGGCCCCAATATCTACTCATGTGATGAGGAGTTAATCCTGGAAAGAGATTGAGTAAACTGCAATCTTAATTGGAGAGATAAAAACACATCAGATAGAAGTTGACACCAACTTGAGAGAAAAAGGATGCTGGAAGTGAAATCGATTAACTTATCCTTTGAAATTAAAATGAAAAAAATCATAGACAAAAGTGAGGTTAGGGTTTCAACATCTATTCTAAGAGGGGAGAAATGAAGAGAGAAGAGGGAATTTGAAATCATTTTAACTCCAAGAGAGAACTTATGCAGATGGAGGAACGGATGTACTTGGATCCTTTTCGTTCCCCTGCCTGTGAAATGGTTTTTCAACTGCATAAATACACAAAGAACCTACAGTCTCTCCTAACTCCTGAGGTGGATTAAAAAACTCTTTAATACTAATTTTACTTGTAGTGTTACCAAGATATAATTGGATCATTATGATGGATGGCAAAATAACCATGTGGATATAAATATATGAGTTCTTAACACATGAAAATATCTAGTTTCAAGAGGAATGCACAAACATCTGTAAACCAAATAGAGTACCTCAGCAATGATGAGTTTTTGCTGCATGTGTGTAAACAAAACCTACAATAGACGAATCATAGGATACAAAAAGTCAGAAAATTATAAGGGAAAAAAGGTCAATATCTGTTTGCTTCATTGATAAGTGACAAAATTGTGGCTTCCATTATTAAGGAGAAAAAAAAGACCATGCATGTAAGGACAGTTAAACTATTTCCTATGGTGAAAACACTGCAGAAAAAAATTGGAGAGAAACTGGAAAAGGATGTCCAATTAAGAACATGAGGCAGGCACAACATAAGTTTACATTATATACAAACTTAGAGGTATTAGTAATGACGAATGATAGATCATTAATAGCACTGGCATATTATCTGGAATAAAATATACCAACCTTAAGTGTACTGATGATTGACTGAGCATCAACCACAGAAGGCTGAAGACCATGTTCTGAGAGAAGGGGCACTAAAGAAGCAATAAATGTTGATCTCTCTGTCTGAGCTGCCTATATAGAGAATACAAAAGAAAACATGAAATCACGATACATGATAAAAATAGATAACAACTGTAACAAATTAGTCCAAGAGAAAAAAAAAGCCATTCGTTTGAAAGTGTTATAGCATCTAAGAAAAGGCAGTGTTGGTGGGAAAACTAGGAGCAGATGATATTGACTAGTCCTCTTAAAAAAATTGGGCATTCTTATCTAGAATGGTTGGGTGAACAGTAAATCTGCTTGACAATGATGGAATGGGTTGCTCTTCTAGCAAGTTATCTGGTATCAGCTAATCCAATTTGATTTGAATCCAGGTCAAGTAAACATGGTAAAATCCTAAATCGAATCAAATTGATCCAACTAAAACTCAAGATACTTGACCAAAGCAATGATGGGACAATGAAAAGCACCTCCTATTTATTTATAAATTAGCAAAAATATAGTAGCCAATCAAACCTGTGCATAAATTCAAATTTTAAAATTCCACATATCACATATTAAGGAGGGAGCTCAAGAATAAACAAAGAATAGTACTTGCAATGCATATGTCAGACGGATATTTTCCTCTATAATATCTTGTCTATAAGAAATAGCTTTTGATGCAGCATCAACCAAGTCCTGCTGTTGCTGATCAAATGCCTGCAAAATTCATTTCGAGATGCCTGGCATGATTAGTAGTCAGAAACTTTTACAAAGGTAAAACCTGCAAGTAAACTGATGAGCTTGCTCACCATTCGCATATAAGCAATCCTTTTGTCTAGGACATATTTTTCATTGCTTATTTGTGCTTCCTATTACAGTTTAGAAATTATGGTTTAGTTCAACAGATGGACAACCAAAAGGAAGTTCGCAGATTCTTGACGAGCTCTTCTAACCTTAACTGAATAATCAGCAAGGTGCTGTCTTAAGTGTGCGATCTCTTCTTCATGTTCTCTAACCTTGACCATAAGTTCCTTGAAATATAGATTTTACTATTTAGAAACAAGTGGAAATCTGAATTGCTAGAAAATTGACAATTTAAAGCAACTGAAAGTACCTGCTTCCAGAGAATATTTGAATTGAGATCAGACACCGGTACTAGACCATGTCCAGGTGAACCCAATCTCTGATCTTGTTCTCCCTCTTTTTTATGCCTATCAGGAGCATTAAATGACTACTTATGGCATATGGCTTCACGTTAAGCTGATTCTAGATAGATATGGCATCAGAAGTTAATGTTTTACATACCCGCTTGGAGACAAGGATTGGGAGGATGGAATTGAGTATTGTGATGGAATTTTTCTAAGGTCACCTTTAACCTTGTTTTCCAAATACTGCTGACTAGCTGTGCCAGATTCTCCATGACGTTCCTCCCTTCCAGCAACTCCATTCTGATGAAGCACAAGCATGCCCTGAGGATTCAAAGGTGAATGATTTTCTACCCATCTCCTCTCTGCTTCATGCCCCGCTGAAGAATTAGAATAACTAGTTTTGTAGGCATCCAAATGGTCATTTGCAGATATCTCAGAAGACCTTAAAGATTTAATTTCTGACCTCTGACAACAAAAAAGGAAATAGGTCATATCTGTACAGACTACTCAAATTAGATCCAAATGGCATCAATTATATATAAGTGATTTTTACAAGGTTCTATAAAAATTACAGTAACAAGCACAAGTGAAATGATAAAAAAATTCATGGTGTAAACATTCACTCTACAAAGATACAATATATCTAACTGGAACAAGAACAAATGATATCAGCCAAATGGTCATTTGCAGATATCTCAGAAGACCTTAATGATTTAATTTCTGACCTCTGACAAAAAAATAGGAAATAGGTCATATCTGTACAGACTACTCAAATTAGATCCAAATGGCATCAATTATATAGAAGTGATTTTTACAAGGTTCTATAAAAATTACAGTAACAAGCACAAGTGAAATGATAAAAAAAAATTCATGAAGTGTGAACATTCACTCTAGAAAGATACAATATATCTAACTGGAACACGAACAAATGATATCAGCCAAATGTCATCTCCATTCCTACATTTCCAGAAAATCCATTTCTTTACCGAAGATCACACAGCATATGCAGAAATGTACATAAATATGACAACAATAGAAGGGGGACCATAATTATTTGCATCTTAATATAATATGGCTACAACTATTCTATAATAACATAAGCAACACAATTTGGTTAAGCCTGAAACTTCAGTAAAACAATGAGGTTAATTACTTGGACAGCTATTTAGTTAGTAGTTGTCACTGCTGATGTTCTGGACCTTCTGGTCACATCTAAACATGATAATTTTTCAACATCTTCTCTTATGAACAAAGACATTTCAGAAATTATTTCCTTGTTATGATGATTGTTGCCTTTGACAAATAGAAGTTTGTTTCTTGATTGCATGAGGTTCATGAACAACAACCAAAGTAGCAAGGAAATGTGCTTATCTTTGTTAAAATGAGACCAAATGTCCATCATTGTCATATCGCACTCGTTCCATTCAGACAGCTCCATAGACCTTCACCTTCACCTAGTTAGTGCAGTGTCGCTAATAAGATCAACTTTAATGTGGAAGATGTCATTTTTGTGTGGCTTAACCTTAGAGATGAATTGCTTTGGTCTTTATATAACAATAAATAAACTCTCTTTTAGATTAATGTTTTAGATTTCAATCCCCTCGTACATACCGAGATTGGCCATGATTTTTTTTAAAAAAATCACCTTACTAATTCATGGTTAATGATTCTAATTAAAGTCAACACCTGTACTCACTATCACGAGTCTGAGACTTACCTCTCATAATTCTCAAGCACTAAAAATGATCCCAGATTCATAGCAAGCAAATACTAAAGCTTGAACTCTTTAAAAGAACTATAAACCAAGAAACAAGCGGCATGATAAACTTGGATAGCATTGTAATTTAGACTTTAGAGTGCTTACATATTTTTCCAATTCTCGTGTTTTTTGCAAGAGCTCATTCTTTAATAGGTTGTTCGCTTCCAACTGCAAGATACAGTACCAGTTAGACAAAGAAGTTTTTTATTGCTCTTATTGCTAACAATATCTTAACAATCGATAAATAATAGACAAATTTACAAATGTGTCACAAGGTTAGTAGAACATGCTAGTTAAATATAAACACAAAATGATTGCTGTGTTTCTCTATTTCGGAGTTGAAATGCCACCATTTGTGTGTATGAGAAACTAACACATAAAAAATAACCAGCAAGCACAATTATGCAACATGAATAGGATGGTCTAGACTAGAGGCTAATGAAATTAGTGTTTATGGACTTAGATGAGTCTGTTATTATTAAGTTGAATTTAAGAATTCTAGACCAAAGAACTCCATTTGGAATGACATGTCTAAATAGTCATATGATATTTGGGGTGCACAAATGTTTCGATGGGAACAACATGAAACCATGTTAGTATTTAAATGTAACTGATTTGAATAATTGGGTGGGAATGAAGGGGAACCATGTTAACATAAGTTGTTGGGATGTTTAATGATTTGCTAATAGCTGTGGAGTATTTATTTACTCACAAGTTTTACCAAGACGACATCATGTCTCCAATCAAACATATATAAGAAAATCAAAGCTACTGAAAAGATCAAATCGCACCTTATCAGCCATCCATAAATTAGGCTCTCAAAAGTTGCTTGATCTTAATCTAAGTAAAGATCTTACACTGATGAAATGTAAAAGCTACCAAACATTTCAATTGTCAATACTAGACAAATTCGATGAAGCAAAGTTAGGTAAGTAGAACACAGTACATGCAATCCTTTTAGCAGATAAAAAGGTTCACAATACTTTTCCGCTTAGAAGTATCTTCCAGTAATGTAGAAGAAAGGCAAGTTTATCTATATATTAAAACCTTATGGCCTTATTCCAAGCATAATGTATTTAAATAAAATAGGAAACAAGATATGTGACACTTTGGCATGGGATTCAATAACAATTTATGCATGTAGATTTCCACCTTTATTGTACAAACTCATCAACCTCAAATGTTAATACTAACTATCCATGATGTTTATACAATCTCAGTAATGGGCATGTGTCTTCCTAGAGTAAGTTTTCAATTATAGTAGCATTATTTCATCATGTATGTATCAAATTAAGTAAGTTATTTCTAAAATTCAGTTTCAATTGAGACTAGCTTAAACCATAAGTTAAATGGCCTAGTATGATATAGAAATGGATTCAGTCAATTCAGGTCTTACTCAGAATTGCGAAGATCAGGAAAACTGCAAAAAGAAGATAGTCCCTTATATGGAACAGTATGTACTCATTGCTAGTAATTGATGACTTATAGATAATCAATATATCATGAGAATCGTTAATATTATGAATAGAGAAGAAGATCTAACATTGATTCTGAGAAGAAGATTAAGGCTTAGTTCTTTGTCCCATGTCCAACACGTCAGAGTAAAGCATCAGCAGAAGTTACCAAAAGGCCTATTGGTTAAGAAAGAAGAAGAAAAAAAGTTCCTTGGCCTCCTTCAAAAGATTCGAGCAATTCCTCACACAAATTCGAGATATCTTCAACTGAGATTTTGTTTTTCAGAGGTGAGAGACGTCAGCCGAAACACAGTTGTGGCAAATGTACCGTCGCAGTCTAAAAATTTCCACGTATCAATAATTCGTTCTACAGAGGATTAAAACCACGCTCACATGATTTTTCCAGATGAGCATCGTGCCTCGGTCAATAAGCCTTGTGTACACGATGAAATGATGAATTGGAGGATCTAAAACAGTCATACCCAACCACGTGAAGAATAGCATAATAGTATAGCATCACGTTACGCGATCAGATCAAAGAATTAAGCATCACAAATATCTACGGTACTCACTTCCTCTTAACTCCGACCATGGAGAATAGTCCGTCATAACCGGCCCCCGGATACAGGTTGCCAGCCAACGTTAAAACATGGGCATACTATTTACTAACTGCCTCTTAAGCTAAGCCTAAATAAAAAATCGTGATTCCAGTGAAATCAGAAAGCGCGCAGCTGACCTGTTGCTTGATGGTGCTCTCTGCGTCCTCCACCGCCTTTTTGATTTGATGCACAGCCTCACTCTGACCGTCGCCCAAGACCAACCCAGAAAACCCATCCACCAGGTTCCCGCTTCTGCCGCCGCCCTCCAGAGCAGGGATCCACGACGGCGGAGGATCGCCCCTTCCACCACATAGATACCTCCTCGGGTCCGAATCGTATGCTCCCATGCCTGGGAGATCCCGAAACGCCCCTCCCCGCGCCGGACCGGGGTCGGAGAAGCCGAAGGACCTCAAATCACGCATCCAACAAGCTCAAACCGGCGAAGATTACAGACCAAAAGGTCGAGATCCAGACGACAGAGAGACGGACGCGGGAGGCGAGTTCTTTCCTGTGAGCAAGTGGGGTTTCAGCAGGACGGACTTGTTAATGAAACGTTTATCGACCATTTTTGTGCGTTTAAATAATGAACCCGAAGAATCACGGAAATGCCACTAACCCCCCGCCGCGTTGCGAGTCCTCGCACTGACCATCCGCTGCCGTGGCACGAAGCTTCCAGCGAAGCCGTCGGGGAGGTCGACCCCTTCCTCGGGATCGACTTGTTTTACGGGACTCCAGAATCAAGTCAACTTACTCCACCATGTCGGTAAAAATGAAACAACAAACTGTAAGATTAGAGAGAAGTTACCGCCCGTTGACGAGCTCAAATTAGAGTCGAAGAGGAAAACAGAGTGGCGTAAATAATTTGTTTCGGTTGTTTATGAATGGTCGGTTGGCACTCATCACTGATTCCAAATCTCTGCGACTTCCTTGGTCAGCATTGTTTGTCATTATCTGCTTAAATTTCACGCGCATGTATGCTTTAGTCGTGAGCCGTGGGCACGCACATACTTGACCTCCTTCCAGTTTGTATTCTATTTTTCAGAGTAGAGGAGTCGTTTACGGTTTCAACTAACACTTTTGGCTACGTGGCCAACTAAAAAGGGGTTTTCGTTGAACCATTCAACCGAATTTTGTAAAAGAAAATTATTGATGTACCTTGAGGAACCTGCTGGGGTTAGTCTATTCATCCAGGTTAATCAGTCTATCCTGATTTATCAGTCTACGGATGAGAATATTCTCTTCGGATTTCGTCTGAACGAACTCTTTCAACTTGGCACTTCCATAAAGGTGCCCACTCAGGCCGAAGCGTCCTAGCCGAGCTATTACCTTAACCTCTGACCACTCTTGACAATTACAATTGTCATACCCTACGGTCCATAACTGCCCCTGACAGAACAATCTACACCGGAAGTGATGCCTAACCAACAATTAGACCACAGGCTGAGCCATGTTTGTAGTTACTGGAGCTATAGCTCGGGGGTCCGATGGCATTGAAAAGGAAAAAAACTTGGATTTAGGGATGGAAGAAAAAAATTAAGAGATAGCCCGGATATACCGTCAGTGTAATTTAGAGTTCGGATCAACCTGAATAGATCATCCGGACTGGCTCCGCCATTGAACCAGACCAAGACAACATACATGACTCAAGCATTGTCCCTCTAGCAGTCAACTATTTTTGATCGACTTAGTCGACTCTCAGCTCACGTGAGAGTCCATATAGACCTTCTTCATCTCTTCTTCTGCAAAAAAGTGGAATTCGTCACCCCAACGGTCCCACACGATCATCTCCACGACCATCTGTGAGAAGGTAAATTGAGAAATTGCAGTTGATCACAATCTTTTTCACCTCTGATCATATAATGATGAGTGAAGATAAGTGGAAGTATGGTTGTCTCTTCTGCGTGGAGGTCTTTCTTCCTCACATAAGCTTTCTCATTTTTTTTTTTTGTCTATTCCTCATGCATCTGCGAACTCGTTTTTCAACCCAACGTTGATTTGATTGTCAGAGGAATGACATTAACCACGCCAACCCCTATTGACGAGTGTTGACATGTAGGACCGTAGATCCGAGCCGACCGGAAAAGCCAGAGGAGCAAGGAGAGAGGAGAAAGGTCCGAGCACAAAGGAGGTAAATTATTAATTAAAAGATAAATGTTTTCCTATTCTTTTATTTTATTAAACTCGTGATTAACCTCAATATCCTCTTAATACAATTTGTTTTTCTAAACAGTATTTGTCTTTGCCTTCTCCTGGGCAAATTAGGTCGATCCATCCACTATTCGAGAACTTGGATCACTTATTCTATTGGATTGGTCTTTAAATATTAAATTGGTGAACCCTCTTGCAAGGAAGAAGAAATTGACTTGGCGAGTCAAACCTATATGAAGTTGGCAGACTATAAAGTCAACGTACGTCCATAGAAAGGATCGAATCCAACTGGTTGACCCAATTGTAAGGTATTAAATGAAATTTCCCAACCCTTTCCTTTGAACACCAACTAGGCTGTTGATCCTTATCATCAAATCGATGAGAGAGAAAACATATACAAAAGTGTTCAAGTAGTTATTTTTTATCTTCACTTTTAATCTCTTTGCGTGCATTCATGTACTGATGAGAGTTAAAAATAAATGACCCATAAGGCATAGTTGAATTTATTATGATGGAATAGAGTTATAGAAAAAGATAACAATTCGAATTTCAGTGAAGCCGAGATAATATTCTCCTCCATTGTGGTCAACTATAGTTTTTGATTTACCTCCTCATAGATGATCGTGGGGTCTTAAGGTGACAGATTCCATCTTTTTTAGAAGAGAATTAAAAACAAGTGATCTAATCATTTTGTCACGGTTGAGTTAATAATCTATTAAAATAGTTTGAATTTTATTTTTAAAAATAAAATTTTAAAGTTGTTTAGCAATTTTTTTATCCCATTAATTTCAATATCTAGAAAATAATTTTAAAGTTGTTACTTTTTTTTTTCTTTTTGGAAAAATGGAGCTCAATGCAAACATCCAAAAAAAAAAAATTTAATCGCAAGATCGAAAATATAACAATAATAACATGTCCTTAACTTCTAAATATATCATTTATCAGTTTTAAACAAAATTACTTAGCTTTAATTGCACGTGGGACCTACTCATTCTTCCAGCCCATTTCCCTGCGCGAAAGAAGAAACGTTCGGTGATCTTATTCACTGAAAATTTTCAGAGGGATCTGGAGTTTTCGATAGGTTTAGGTGGATTGGTGATGGTTCAATGAGCAAAAACCACGGCCTAACTGTTGCTAATTTGGATGTCTTATGGTAGTTAATTTGTGGTCGAACAGTTTGGTTATCGGTCATTCATTGTTTCTTCTACAAAAAAGATAGAATCCGCCGCCTTAGCGGCCCCACACGATTGACCCCACGATCATTTATGAGGAGGTAAATCGAGAAACTGCAGTTGATCACAACACAGGAGGGTATTACCTGATTTCACCAGGATTTGAACCCTTGCCCTCTTCTGTAACTTTGCTGCATCGTAACCAACTCAGCTATGTCTCGGGGGCTATCGATCATTCATTGTTGATCCAGTACGAAATTGAGGGATGAATCAATTTTCCTTTGATCGTCCTTTGTTTAATTTTATTGTTGATGTGATGGATAAAGAAATTCACACGTGATAGGATCCACGTCAGAGGTCAAGTCAATAATTAAATATAGATAAAGGTCAAAATAGTCATCCGACTTTGTCAACTCGATCATCCAGACTTCCTTAGCTCGAGCACTCGACTCCCTCAGCTCGATTATCTAATTCCCTCAACTCGATCATCTGACTTCCTTAGCTCGAACACTGGACTCCTTTAGTTCGGTTATCTGATTCCCTAAGCTCGACCACCCGACTCCCTTAGTTCGGTCACCCGATTTCTTCAGCTGGACCACCCGACTCCCTCAGCTCGGCCACCTGACTTTCTCAGCTTGATCACCCGACTTTCTCAGCTTGATCACCCAACTTTCTCAGCTTGACCACTCAACTCTCTTAGTTCGGCCACTTGACTTCCTCAACTCGACCACTCGACTCTCTCAGCTCGACCACCTAACTTCCTCAGCTCGACCACCTGACTCTCTCAGCTTGGCCACCTAACTTTTTCATCTCGACCACTTGACTTCCTCCACTTGGTTATCTGACTCCTCCAGCTCGATCGTCAACAATGACAATGAATATTTTTAAACACGTGACACCGTGGGGGCGGTGAAGCAGTTATGTTGCTGTAAAATTTGGTTCCCTAGATGTCATCCATCAAACACCCATTTCAAAACACATGGTACCGTGGGGATGAATATTTCATTGTTGATTCAGTATGAGATCGAGGGATGAATTAACTCCCATTTGATCATCCTTTGTTGACTTTTGTTGTTGATGTGGTGGATAAGAAAACTCACATGACAAGGCCACGTCAAAGGTCAAGTCAATAGTCAAGCATAGGTAAAGATCAAAATAGCCATTTGACTTCTTTTGTCCACCCACCCGACTCCCTCAGCTCGATCACTTGACTTCCTTAGCTCGATCACTCGACTCCCTTAGCTCGCCCACTCGACTCCCTCAGTTTAGCCATCTAACTCTCGCAATTTGGCCACCTGACTTCCTCAGCTTGACCACCCGACTCCCTCATCTCGGTCACTCGACTTACTTCCTCAGCTCGACCACCCAACTCATTTAGCTCGGTCACTCGACTTACTTTCTCAGCTCGACCACCCAACTCCTTCAGCTCGGTCACTTGACTTACTTCCTCAGCTTGACCACAGCTCGGTCATTCGACTTACTTCCTCAGCTCGATCACCTGACTCCCTCAGCTCGGTCACTCGATTTACTTACTCAGCTTAACCACCCGACTCCCTCAGCTCGACCACCTGACTCCCTCAACTCAGTCATCCGACTCCCTCAACTCGGCCACTTGACTTCTTAGTTCGGCCACCCGACTTACTCCGCTTGGTTACCCGACTCCTTTAGCTTGGTTGTCCCTTAGACAAACAATGACGACAAATATTTCAAAAGACGTGGCACCGTGGGGGCGGTGAAGCAGTTATGTCATTGTCAAATCTAATCCCCTAGATATCATCTATCAAACACATGACATTCAGTGAATGGAGAGACCACCAACGGTTGTCGAATCTTGTCCTCCACTGGCACGTATAAGGATGATGAAGAAGAATGAAGCGTCTGATGTGGAGACACTCTTCTAACAATTATATAAATCCTAGAAAAAGCAAAGCTAAAGATCAATCTCTCCCTCAGAGAATTCTGCTAAACTCTCACTTTTCCTTCTTCTTTTTAGTTATTTTTGATACCCAAAGGAAATCCAAACTTAAATGTCAGAGTGACCATGCTAAGCCGTGCTCATTCTAATCCCCGATTGAGTGGTGTAGGCATCCTAGACATTCTCTTTAGCTTTGTCATCTTCAACCTTTTCCCCTTAGCAGTTACTTTTTGTCGACTCACTCAACAACGGTCTTAGACAAGAACAGCTACATCAGCTGCTATTGGATCTGTCACTTCAATTGAGTCAGCTTCTATCAAGTCGACTCTTAATGGATTTGCCTTTAACAGCTTGATATTGAGCAAATATAATTCTGACGAATCAGCTTCTCTCTATCAAGTTGAAAGAGACCAACAAAAGATCAGAAGGGTGGTCAAGGTGCATTTTGGTATGACCCATCCGATATTAAAGTCAGAGAGTCAGAAAAGAGAATAGTAGGAGAATGATAGTCTCAAAATAAAATTGTACATACTTTTTTTACTAGAATCATCACCTTATATATAGAAAAAGAGAAGAAGAAATGCCGAATCAATAAAGAGTCTCTTCCTTTGAACGATTATGCCTCTTTCCTTTATTTAATATCATCATTCCGAGCGACTGTATAACTCTAGAAAGGTGCATAACTCCAACGTCTGTAACTAATGCAACTTTTTTTTGCATTTGTAACCATCATATTTTTCCACCAATACCCATTATCGTTGTCAAGATAATCGACAAGCCTATTTATTTGATATCTTTTTCACAATCGACACATCTCTTACTCTATCATATTCGAACCTAGCTTTGATGACCCATTGAACAAAGTCTCAACTGAATTGGCTCCAACCTAACTAAACTCAACAAAGTTACTCTAAGTACTATCGAACTCCTCATCAATAAGTTACTCTAAGTACTATCGAACTCCTCATCAATAATGCTGACCTCTTCCGAAGTTAACATGACCAAAGCTGACAAACTCGAGTAAAGTTGAGACTTCAAGTGATTTGGATCTATATTGAGTTATTAACCTAGTCAAGGATGTACCACATGTAAATTTATATTGACCAAGTCAAAGTTGTTCCAGCCAAATATAATGGATGATCAAACTACTGATCAACGAACGGACTAACGTGCATGCTCCTAAGAGATAGTCGTTGGAATGGATGAAGACCTAAAAAAAAACTTAAAAATAGAATTAGTATGACACCAGGGATGGATCCCCGCAAACCACTCCGACACTTAAGTCAGAGTTGTGTATGAGGAATGAGATTAAAGACTTGGAGAAATTAGGCTTTGATGGGTGCATACTTGTGCCCATGGATATGAGTAACCTTTTATCGAGTTGATCTCCGAAACATCAGCGTTCGTTTAAGAAATGTTCCGAGATACATGCTTCCGTTCCAATATACGCGTTCTAATTGTCTCCGTCTTCTGGAATATTTTTCTTATTCTCAGGGCGAAACAATCTTAGGGTTTCCTGATCTAGAGATGAACTAGCTTTATGAGCCCCGCCTAGAAGTGGATGACAAAAGATCGGAGACCAAGATGAAGTCGGCGCATGAAACCGAGGTGAGGCCGAACAGTGATTGAGGTCAGGGCCATAAGACCTAGGTTTGGACTCGAGATCGAGGTGAGGTTGATGCATGAGATCTAGTAGACGCCGTAGTCGAGACCGAGCAAATGTTGAGGTCGGCTCATAAGACCAAGTAAATGCCAAGGTCAGGACCTGAGACTGGGATGAGGTTGGCCTACAAGACCAAGCAGATGCCAATGTTGGGACTCGAGGTTAGGGTAAGATCGACGTATAAAATCCAGAAACATCGAGGTCGGGATCCGAGATCAAGTAGTAGTTGAGGTCAGGGCCCAAAGTTAAAATGAGGTTGGCGTATAAGATCTATTGTTGGGACCTGAGGCTGGGGTGAGATTGACCCATTAGTCGGGACCCAAGATTGAGATGAGATCGGTGTATAAGATCTAGTAGACGTCGAGGTTGAGCTCCGAAATTAAATAGTGGTCGAGGTCGGGATTTGAGACTAAGATGAGATCGGAGGTTTAGTAGATGTTTTGATTGAAATCCGATATTAAATAATAATTGAGATCAGAGTTCAAGACTGAAATAATATCGACACGTAAGATTCAATAGACATAAAAATTAAAATTGTAGATATTTAATCCTTTTTGATTTTACAATTCGTCCTTCTACATCTAAGATGATACGATGACCACAAGACAGCTTTAGAATTCCAGGTACCACGATAAATCAATTGCATTCACAGTGACAACTGCTTTTTGTTATTTGTGTTTATAAAAAAAAAACTTTCATTTCTCAACCACTTTCAGGATAGGCCATGGACAACAACAATGGCACTCGCACCAATATCTCATTTGTCAGTTAATAGTAAATCGAATTAATTTCCTATTCTTTTTTCATTTGTCCGTGTAAAGGAAAAAAAGTATCAAAATATCTATTTTAATAAATAAATAAATAATTGTGGACGCAATAACCGATAAGGTATTCGAAGGGACGAATCAATAGAAGGGGCGGCGAGTCCGGCCATTGAAGAAACCGAAGAGCTCCGAACGGTACGGTAAGAAGGATCGCCGCGGCTCCCTGGCCGCCTTCCAGCTCCCGGCAGGTTTTGGATTTGGGCCTTGGCTTGGTCTCGGACTCCTCCTCTCCAGCGGCGGAGATGAGGGAAATTCAAGGAACATAGACTTCTTCTTCCCGTCGCTGTGGCTCCGGCGCCCGAACAGGGTATCCCAAAGCTTCCACCGCCGGCTCGTCTCGGTGGACGTGCACTCCCTTCTCCACTCCGGCGATTGCGGCGCCGACCTCACGGTTCGTGGACGGTACTCCCGCGCCGCGGCCGACGCCAGATCGTCCGCCTCCAAGGACGACGACGACGAGATCGACCCAGATCTAGACTCACTCTCCTCGACGAGAAGCCAGCGTATGGGGATCTGCCTGGCTGGAGGCTTCGCCACGTCCTCCTCTAACGAATGGAAGGCAAGGGCGCGGTCGAAGGCAGGGTAGATGGGGAGGATGCGGCCATTGGAGAAAAGCTCATCGGCGGTGACGATGGGCTCATCGTGGGCGCCCCCGGTCGGGAAGGTGAACTCGAAATCGTCATCGTCGCCGGATCCGGCGTTGTCTGCGAAGCCTGTGCTGGCGGAGGGAGAAAAAGAGTGCGCCGCTGGGCGTTCCTGCATAGTGCGTTTTGGGGCTTCCGTTCGGTGCACGAAGTGCGGGGGATTTTTCTAGGTCAAGTAGAGACGGTTACTTGTGGAGGAGTCCAGACTATTCACTCGGATCACGTATGTGCGTGAATCATCGCTGTTCTTTTGGAGGTTAGCTTTAGAATTCTAATCGCATATTCTACTACATTACTGCCAAAATTAGTATTTTGGATTCATATGAGGAAATCCATATCCAATTAAAAAATGGCAGCAGAACTTCGAGGTTTGGATTATGATGACGAATTAGATGACGGCTAGGCTTGATAATACGTCATTGATTATGTGTATTAGGGAGATAATGTGCCGTGAAGCAGGAGCAAGTTTAGACCACGATGAAACTTTGGGTCGAAGAATTTGTCAGAGGCCAAATTTGAAAATTCCATAACAATAATAAAAACAGGGGCAGACAAAAGTGATGTCAGCTCATACTGAAAGTAGTAGTTTTATAGAGCAACCGAAAGCGTAATCGGTTAAGTGTCGAACAGGCTAACCATAGCCCGGCAGACACCACATGAGTCATGTTCGACGCGAATTATTTATTCTTCTGAGAAATTCTGAGGCTTTTTCTTCGTCGATTTGTAGAAGACCCATGTTTTAATCACTTCATCAGTATTTTTTTTTTTTGGACTTAATGCCTCATTTCTTTTCACCCTATTCGTCTTATGTTACTTGTGTGTAAAGAATGGTCCTATGATGCATTGCATTTTTGATACACTTTGACTTTTGTAAAGAATTAAATCCCAGAGCTATCAAACGGATCAATGTCAACATCCTTTGATTGCGTTTTTCATAGAAAAGATTAATTCATTAAAAATTCATTATATGATGGTCATATGATGCATTGCATTTTTCATAAACTGACTTTTAATTAGAGCTATCAAACGGATCAATTTATGATAGGATGGACTAATCAAAAATTCAACATTATATGATGGGTTAAAAATTTTTTAAAAAATTTTAACCTAATCTAAGACGGGATTGCGGATTAGGCGGGTCAACCACGGACCTGTCAAAAAATAAAAAAAAAAAAATATTAAAAATATTAAAAAGATTAAAAATTTTAAATTTGGATTATAGTTTAAATTGATCAAGTTAAAATTTTAAATTTAATTGTGATTTAGATCGATTAAGTTCACTAATCCATTGAGTTTTCTATTTTAATTTTAAAATTTAAAATAAATAAATAAACTTTCTCAATCCGCGGACCAATCCAAGTCCGCCGCAGGCCAATCCACGTGGATCGCGAGCTTAGGCGAGTCAATCTATCTGAATCCATCTTAAAATGGATTGATAAAATTTTAATCCAATCCGTCTAAATTATTTGACGAGGACGAATCAACTCAACGGACCTAATCCAAATTGACTGGTATACTTTTAGTCTCTGCTACTCTATTTTGTAATACTACAAGGGTTGTGATGAATATTGATTCATTTCTGAGCCTCTAGAATGAGAAGGGCCTAAATGGCTCTTTGTTAAGCATGCCAGCTATTAAAGCTTCTTTGTTAGTGCCATGATGAATATCTGACACCCCTCTTGTTTGAGAAGGGCTTGTTTGCCTCTTCCTTGAGCGGATTTAGCAATATACGTACCGAGCCTAACTTCTCAGTAGTCGGTTATGATTTTCCCTCTGGCAATGTTGTTCACTGTTCCTGTTGAGATCCGTCCCTGAATGTGCCTGACTCTTCTCAGCACTCAAACTCGAATGAAGTCTTGAGAGAGGAGCCGTGAAGACGATAGAACCTACACTCACAGCAACCGTGAGAAGGAAGGCCAGAGGTTGCCCTGACATGACCACTCCAGTGCTTAAGTCAGTCAGTGAGGGAGGAAGATGGCGAGCAGAAAGTAAGGAGAAAGTAGAAATGGTGAGAATGCATACCTTCCTCCTCTATGAAACTAACCTTATATATGAGTCTGGGGAGTCACGCCACCTCGTGGATATGATGAAGGTCCCGTCATTGTTATGGACTTGTCAGAGGATATGGGATATTCAGAGTATGTGTCCCATCGTTGACTTATACCTAAGGGATTATATCACGTACCTTTGTCAGGGCATTATCATGGTTGGTTGCAGAGATGTCAGGGGGACCTTCATGAATGTACAGTGGAGGGAGTGATTTTTAAGGAATAGGGCAAGGAATATCGAAGGGTATCGACTCAGCTCGGGAAGGAGAATTCGCGTCAAGGATTCGGATCGGCCTGCAGAGCCGACTCGGTTGTTTTGAGAGTAGGCAGAAGTCTTCCACTCGAAGGGTTCGGACTCGTGTGTGAAGAGCTTCCATTAGATCCCCGACCTGACTTGCTCGACTCGGACCACACGACTCGACTAGGGGATCAGTATGCCTAGGGATTCGGCTCGATTCGGTCTCTATGAATCACACTGTCGAGATCAATAAGCTATCCTCAGATTTGACTAACCTCGACTCACTCTTCGCGATCATAACATTCACCATGGGAGACACCAAAGGATCCTTGAATGTTCCTTATCAAATACTAAAGCTTATTGAAGTTCCGATAAGTTACTTTGAATCTTTGATTAACCGACTAAGTTCTGATAGGTCAAAATATCACCCGAAATTAGATTTATATTTTAGGTGTGGATGTTGAGTTAGTAGACTTTGAATCTGTATTATTGAGTTGTGGATTGTTTAAGATGGTGTTTTCCACGATGAAAGCATAGTTAGAATGCAAAATTAAATTGTTTCTATACTCGCACAGCTACATTATCAAGATAAAAAAAATCAACACTTCAAAATCTCTAGATTGCCGGCAAGAGCAGTTTATTTCTAGATTTGTACAAATCTAGAACTTGACGTCGACATCAATGGCGAGGCTGCCATCGAAGTTGAAGATGCCGCTGTGCTTCTCTATGTCATTACTTCCGCCTCCGCTTCCTGCGAACAGATTCGACAGGTAGACCTCCACCGCCTGGTCCGGCTGCTTGGGCGTCCCCTTGGCCTGAAGCGCCCGCGAGATGACCCCCTCCAGGAACGCCGCGGCGTTTGAAGGCGAGGCGACCTGGTTTCCGGTCGTCGGCCACCCCGTCCCCGACACTAGCACCTTTATCCCCGAGTACCCTTCTTTCTCCATTGCCGCCTTCAGAGCGTCGATCATCACGTCGAACATGTTGGTGTACTTTAGGCCGCCGTCGGTCACGGTCGCCGCGTTTGCTTTGAAGAGGAAGAAGTTCAAGGCAATGCCCTGGTGGTCTTCGAGGAATCTGAGGAACGGGGACAGGTTTACCATGAACGGCGACCCCGTCTCGGAAGAGAACTTGAGTATGGGCCGAACGACCGGGAGGCTGAACGGCGAGAAGGTGCCGGCCGAGGGCGGCAGCAGAACGCTGAGGATGCGGGAAGAGAACGGCGAGGAGATTTTGATGGAGGAGTCGAGCTTCAGGGCCTGCAGCGCCTGGTGGAAGTTGTACATGCAGCTGATGAGGTGGTTCATGATGGCGATGTTGGTGCTGAGGACCTCGTTTCCGACGGCGATGTACTTGACCTGATCCGCGTTGATGTAGTTGAGGGCGCTGGACTTGATCCAGTGGAGGCAGGCTTCGACTCCGCCGATGGATAGCTGGACGATGTGGTCATTGGGCACGCCGACCATAAGGCCGACGCCGGTTCCGTTGAGGGCGCGAATGAGATCGGGGATGGGAACGAGGAGGCGGAGATTGGTGATGCTGTGTGATTTGAGGATTTGGAGAATGGTGGAGGGCGAGGGGAGAGTCTCGCGGTCGTACCCGAGAGTCACGCCGATGGATCCTCTAGCGTGAAAGCCGATGGATGTCGACGATGAGGAGGAGGTTTCATCGTCAGTTCCTGTTGTGGATTTGGCCGTGGATGATGATGGATGATTCGGCGATGCTGGTTGATTGCTGGTATCGGACGAAGGCGGCGGCGGCGGGCCTTGGTTGCCGGATGAGGATGACGGGGGAGTCGCACTCGATGGTCGGTTGCTGGTATCGGACGAGGATGATGGCGGTGTCGGCGAGCCTTGGTTGCTAGTGTCCGATGAAGATGACGGCGACGGTGACGACGAGCCTTGGTCGCTAGCGTCGGATGAGAATGATAGCGTTTGCAGCTTGGAGCCTCGGTTGCTAGCGTTAGATGCGGATGAAGGCGACGGTGGCGGTGTCGAGGAGCCTTGGTTGCTAGCGTCGGATGAGGATGACGGCGTCGACGGCGAGGAGCCTTGGTTGCTCGCGTTAGATGAGGACGAAGGCGGCGACGGCGAGGAGCCTTGGTTACTAGCGTCAGATGCGGACGAAGGCGATGGCGGCGAGGAGCCTTGTTTGCTGGCGTCAGATGAGGATGATGGTGGCGGCGGCGAGGAGCCTGATGCCGGATGACGCCGGATCCGACGACGAGGAGGATGACGAAGGCGACAGCGAGGAGGATGGTGGCGAGGAGGAGGTTTTGTCGGCAGATCCATTGTTGGGATTGTGATGTCTACGGCATTTGCAGACGATGGTGCCATTATGGGCCTCGATGGCAGTGACAAGGAAGACGAAGAGGAGAAGCGTAGAAATGGTTGACATCTTTTAATTTCTAATTAAAAAGTCAACGTTAATGGATACGAGAAGATGTTCGAAGCATGCCTACGTATATGCATGTGTGGAGGTGTTGGATTTCGACATTCTGCATGGGAAAATTAATCGCCTGGAACGTCGGGAATGACCGATATTTGTTCGAATTGCCGTTGCTTTCTCCCCTCTCTGTGCCTTGTCCAACACTTGGATGCCAATCTCACATATGATTTCAATGTTACAATGGTTAAATTCCCAGTCGTTGAATTTACCAGCAAAAGAGTTTCGCTGTCCTGTCTAAACTCCAGAGACTTCAATATTATACTGTGGACCTGTGCTTAACAAACCACTCACTAATTACATGAGCCTAAGAAGACAGGTAATATTTATCTGTTTAATGACGAGTAGTTGCATATGTATTTAGAGTTACTAATGAGTAGTTACATCTCGACAACTTTTCACATTATGCTGAAGCTGATTAATTCTTGGATAGTACACGAGATCCAACATTTTATGAATACTGAACCAAACAATATTTTTCCAACAAATTTCAATGAGCATGATTTCCCAGCTTTATTGGAGCTTTAAATACCTGAGCCTGCAACATGGTTAGTTGAACCATTTGTAACTTAGTCTGAAAGTTAAAAATTTAATTAAAAGCATGCGAATATAAGAAAACTACTGATGAATGACCAAACTTTGAAATGAAGTATTTGAGTCTCAGCGGTTTTTTAGAAGTGATGCATGACTAAAATGATAAAACGGTTTTACAAGTTTGTATTAAATGATTGCTTACGGCTGGAAATTTGATTTCTTGCTGGTTTGATTTAGTTAAAAGCTGAGGAATGGCTTGGATTGAGTAGATAATTAAAATTTAGCACAGTTTGCAGTTTGTCTTTACCATGTTGAGCTACTGAAAACAACTATTCACTACGTTCAAGAAGAAGAAATACATAAAGCATGTTAGGGTTTGATGCAAAGACAAATTGTTGTCTTTACTCGCATAAAAAAATGAATTAGAATAAAAAGGGGGAAAAAAAGAAGGATGGGAAACATTGATTTAACTGAATTTAATGGTTAGTTGTTCTTTAATCTCATCACTTTAGTGCAAAATTAAAAGATGGATGGTTGGAGAAACAATGATGAGAGGAAGGGGGAAGATCTGTTTACCTACCTTTGCTCTTCATTAGCTCCACTTCCCCTATCACCAGACACCTTATAGCAGGGATACGGTACCAGGCCTGACTCAATGTGTCTGAGGTCCTCCACAAGTAGTTCATAGTGTTTCTTCACTTCCTCAGCTGTTTTCCCTCCAACAGCCCTAGCTACATTCTGCCAACGGTCTGGTGTGTCCTTGTCGTACACTGCTAAAGCTCTCTCAAAGAGCTTGTTTTGCTTTGGGGTCCATAAAGAACCCAAGGTTTGCTCGAGTGATTTGGATGCCATTAAAAGCACTCAAGCTTAATGGAGTATTAGAGAAGAGAAGAAAGACTGAGTGTGGTAAGTGATGCCTGGAGACACTTCTTATAAAGACCAGAGAGAGACTTGTACAGTAATGTTTGAGAAGAGGAATTGGAGTCTCCAAATAGTGTGCTTCAAGACCACCAAATGGAGCCAAGGAGCGACAGCAAGAATCCATTACTCTTTTGTAAGCCAGAGCATCGATTTGGAGTCTAAAGGGAGAAATCAGGCTGCTTGGTATGTATCATTAATGATGTTGATTGGAGTTCAGATTATGGCCTCTCCTTTTGTCTTTTTTTTTTTTTTGGAACTCTTTATCATCTTTTCCTTTCTTGGAAATGCTAATCTTCATATCAAAAGAACGTTATGGTAAAACTTGTTTTGATATGATGTGGTAGAAAGGACTTGCTTTGCGAAGCTGAAAATAATCAGTACTATCCTTTTAATTACTGCACCAAACGTGGTTCTTATCCTGTGTATATGGTTAGATGTCTCGATCTTGGTCCTGACATTCTTGTATATGGCTAGACAATATTCCCAATCCAGTGTTGGGTTTTGGCAGTAAACCAAAATGTGATCATCTCAGTGCCTATCTACATACCATACATGTCTCAGTACAATGTGTGATTGCCACTGATCATGAGGAGAGAGATGAAAATGAAGAAGAATAAAAAGAGATGAAAAAAATGGAATAAGAGGAGGATAGATAGGAGATATTTGATATTTTTTTCTTTTTTTTCATGACAGTGCTAAATTGATATTCTAGTTGACAGTTTCTTTTCCAAGGTCAAGTCAATACTCTGTCTTCACACCTCTAGGTCATCTGTCTTGACAACTAATAATAATATTTTTGTTGTTATCTAAGAATTGAGTTTTGTCAGCTGGTGAAAGTCACTTTGGCAAGTTTGAGATCGAATTTAGTAGTTAAATTTTGTTTAGGAAAATTTTGAAGACAATTATAACTCAAAGTTTGCAACACCATTATGTGAAATCTATCATCAGTTGGAAAACAGTTTTCTTCCCATCTGGCAACAATTAAAACTCCAAAGTTCCTCTAAGAAACTCAGTTGAAGAATATTCTGACTCCCTGTTGAAAGTTGCATTCATATCGACTAGCAATGCCTTTTTGGTGAAATGAGAGTATCCACAGAAACAAGTTGTAGCTAGGAATACAAGGTTCCAATCCTTGAGAAGTATTGGGATCGAAACAAGTTGTAGCTAGGAATACAAGGTGACACACTAAGGTTGTAGTCTATCAGATGGTCCTCAAGGAATGTATTCTCAGGTTCCATTGTCCACTTCAATATTAAAGCATCATTGTCAGGTATCAGTTCTAAGCTGCTCTTCCTTTTCATGTCTGAATTACACATTTAGGACCTATTGATATAATCAATATACAATCTCTGTGTTAATACACTCAGACAAAAATATAGAGGAATTTAACTATTACTTTACCTAATTAAACTACCTAGCTTTCAGATGCTTGTTTATGGAATCAGTTCTGCATGCTTTTCCAAAGGCATGCTTTTGTACTGATGTTATATTGTGTTAAGATGATCTTTATATGATTCATAATCAATTCAAAAGCTAAGATACAAAACTGACGAGATGATAAGATAGTTAATTATGCATTTGAAAAGTTTGAGCAAAAGTTGCACTCAATAACTATTAAATCTGTGGTTCAGATCATTCGGATAAGCCTAAAGGACAATAATTGTGGACCAAGTTGCAGTTTGATTTACTTTGAGTAAACACTGTCCATCCTTTTTAATGTTCCTTTTTTGTTAGGATATGCATTTTTATAAGAAACCAGTATCATCATGATTTATACTCGATCTGAAAAAGGAAATTCAATATTTTTGATCCACTCCGATTTGTTGGGCCAATTTATACTGCTGACTGCTAAGTTCCAAATAAGCTGCTTCATCCATATCATATCATGTTTCTCTCTTCCTCTTGTTTTAACTCCAATTCTTACTACTGCACTTTGTTTCTTAAGTTGGAATATATATTGATATGGTAGAAAGATGATCTGTACGTGACGGAGTCAAGTCAAAAATCAAATTTAGGTGGAAGTCAAAGCAGCCATTTGACTTCATCAGCTCGGTCCACTCAAACTCCTCAACTCCATCAGCTCGGTCTCCCGACTCTCAAGGACTTAGACTCCTCGGCTCCATCAGCTCAATCCGTCCGACTTCAAAAAACTCAAACTCTTCGATTCCATCAGCTCTGTCCACTCAAACTCCTGGACTCCATCATCTCAGTCCACTCAGACTCATCGACTCCATCAGCTTAGTCCACTCAAGCTCCTCGACTCCATCAGCTCGGTTCACCCAACTCCAGAAGCTTCAGACTCCTCGATTACATCAGCTCAGTCCACTCAGACTCTTGGACTCCATCATCTCGATCCACTCAGACTCGACTCCATTAACTCGGTCCACTCAGACTCCTCGATTCCATTAGCTTGGTCCGCCCGATTCCGGAGGATTCAGACTCCTCGACTCCATTAACTCGGTCCACCTGATTCTGAAGGATTTAGACTCCTCGACTCCATCAGCTTGGTCTACTCAGACTCCTCGACTTCATCAGCTCAGTCCGCCCAACTTTTGAGGACTCAGACTCCTCGACTTTATCAGCTCGGTTCACCCGACTCCCTATAACTTAGACTCCTCGACCCTGCTAGCTCAGCCATTCCAATTTTAGAGGGTTCAAACTCCTCAACTCCTTCAGCCTACATCCTCTGAGTAGCCCACTGACAGCTACTACAAATATTTTCAAACGTAGCACTACGGTTGGATAAAGAAGCAATCATGTGGTTGTCAAACTTGGTTCCCTAGATGTTCTCCTATGTACATGTGGCATTCATCGAATAAAGAAATAGGTAATGATTGTCGGATCTAGTCTCCTATTATTATTGATGCGGAGAAGTTTTTTTGATAACTATATAAACTCCAGAAAAGACGGTCACAAGGAGGTATGTGAAATAACAATTTCATCTCATTCTTCTTCTAGAGTTCTACTACTCTCATCTTCTTTCAGCTCTAGTGCTAATTTGAGCGTCGGAGTGACCACATCGAACCCCCTTGGCGTCCATCCTAACCTCTATTTGAGTGTTACAGACATTCTAGTGCCTTACTCGCTCTCAATCCGTCGTCTTCTTCATCGTCTAAGTCCATAATTTAGCTTCCTCAATCATCGCCTTCCACTGATTCACCAAACACGATCTCAAACAGGAATTGAATTAATGTAAGTTTATCAAGGAGCTTGGGCCCTAGAATTAATCTCTAAGATTCCTTCATACTTCAATCTTCTAGAAAAAAAAAAGAAATGGACCTGAAGATTTATACTAACTACTTTAAAAATAAATAAATAAATTGTGTTTTAGGTTAAAGTAAAACGCAAGAGTGCCAATGAATTATTTGGAGGCACTTTAGATTTGTGAAAGAATACCAGAAAGAAAAGTGGAGGCCAACCATGATATTCCTATGCTTAAATAATGTTTCTTGGTTGGTTTTGTTATCGATAACTATATTTGCTTTAGGTAGAGGTGAACTATGTGAGCTAAGTTCATGTCGCTATAAAGAAAGAAAAAAAGTGATACAAAGCCGTGTGTATACAAGAAGATATGATGCTTCACCTTGTTACTGATGCAGGTTTCGTATGCTAGTTTTTGCGATGGCTTTGACAGGATCAACTAGAATCTGTGGTGACTTAGAACTTTAAGTCACTTGTGAACTTTAATTATAGATATGATTTGACATTTAGTTGAAGGTCTTTTAGGCTTTTTAGGAAAATTGCACCTTTTTATGCTGCCAAGTCAGTTCTCCCAGTTTGCATAAATTGACTGGTTCATTTTGCATCTTGTGTTGAGGGCATATTCGATCCTAATTTATAACCGAACAAATTCGAGGTCAGATCTTTTCTTTAGAGAAAAACTAGAAAAGGATTGCAAAAATAGACCCATAAACTCATTCAATGAAGAGATAATGTAAGAGAGAAAGAAAGAAAAGGACTACCACCACAAAAGACAATCGATAAGGAAAAGTAAATATTTAATTTGAGCGATTATTCAAATCAGCTATTAATTAAACAATGAATTTGAAAACAAAACAATAGCTTTGAATTTTTTAATTTTTTTTAGATTTGTTGAATGACTGAAAAAAAAAATCACTACCTTATTTTCATCTTTTATCTCCTTCCCATAGGAAACATGGTCTAAATTGGAACTTAACAAGTTTATTTGGACAGAAAGTAAGGAGACAAACTTACAAAATTATATATGAAACAATAAGCTGTTGAGGATGGAAGCTATTCACAAATAAAAATGTTCCATTTTGTGAAAGGAAAAAAAAAAGAGTAGAATTGTTACTGCAAAATCCAAAATAATGGATACAACAATTTCAGTGCAAATTAAGCAGACACCGAGTCTGCCAGTTGCAGCCTGCAAGACATGAGATATGTCAGCCATATTGTGAATTGCAAGACGAGATACTTTGGCTGCAAAGCTTGAACCTGTGTTCACTGGCCATAGTTTCTTACAAATTTTGCTAGACATGAAACATGAGCAAAAACAAACAAGAAAGTGTTCTGGGAGTCAGGAAAATGAAACAGAAAACTACCAGAGCAATATCTTTTTTGTTCAATTCGTAATTGTAAATTCAAATTGTCAGCCACCAAAATTGGCGGGGGAATAAGCAGTTGGAAATGAACTTTACTTGCATTTTGAACAAGTTTTCAATGAAGATGCACACAAATATACAAGGGCACTTATTCTAGGAATTGATAATGGGGTTCAGAGCTGAAAATACCCTGCAAAATAAAACGTTGTAGCATATAAGTTTTATGTATGAAGATGACACTTGACGAACCAAACAAATTCACATTAGATAGAAGACTACCCCTGCAATGTTTGTGTTACTTGAGCTGCTGCACAGTCAAGTACATATGTAATCATCTTGTAACTAGCTCAGACTACTGCAGAGTAACACTCTCTGAGAAACTCATTAATTTTGGTAGAATATACTTGTGGATAGCTCCTTAGATGGTCTACATGTGGAGATAAACAAAAATCATATGCATATACGATTCTTCCCAATGACTTCTGATCCTGGATAAAGTTTTCCACTGATTTCGATGGAATTACCTTGTCAGCTGAACTATAAAGATATAGCTGAGGACAGGATGGCTGTTTGTTTGTCAATATGGAGATGATTTTTTTTAACCTCCTGCCAGAACACCATTTTGTTAAACAATAGACAGCAAGGAAAAATTCTTTTGTGTTGATCTCATTGCATTTCAAAATGTCCAACCATGTCAAACACTATGATTTTCACCAGAATATTCCAAACATATATTGCAAAATCAAAGAATGATATTGATATCATCAAATCACAAAAATAAGTACAAGTCTGATAGGTCGGGTGGAATTAACAAGATTGGAATCAATTAAGGAAACTAAGAAAATTTTCTTCAAAAAACATGATAGAAGAGGAAATTTTGAGAGAGAAAAAAGACAACAGATTACAGAAAGAACATAAGAAATAACAGATTAAGGAGAAAAAACAGAAACAATTATATAGTACCATTTCCTTAAATACTTGTCAAAAATATGATCTATAAAGTGTACATTATCTTTGTTGATCTTAATAGTTGTTTAAAAGTATTTTTTATTGTTTTATATGGAGTATAAATAAAGTAACTTAATTCATATATCGTGTCTACCTAAATATTCAGAATTTTATTTCATTTTAATATTCAACATATAAAATCTCTCCTTCGTTTGTCAGATAGATTATCCATGTAACATATTCTTATCATTATTTTACTATATACTTTTACTATTTTTGAGATTTTGATTTATATTCCTTCTCCTTTTCAACACAATCAATATTATTTTGTATATCTGTATAACAGTTTATGTATTGGTTTCATAGTCTAATCAAATTTAAATATTTTGATAAGCTTATTATTTTGTTGGTAAGTAAAATTGTTTTCATGTTTGTCAATATGCCATACTATCATCAAAGCTGTTTATCGATGAATAATATTATATTTAAAAAGTAAGTCCTGACTTCTATTGGGCGACTGCATGAAGCTTTTTGGATGACTGCATGCAAACTTTCGTAATATTGCTAAAAGGCATGCAAGATGACTCAAAAAAAGGTAATTTATTTATTAAAGAATAAGCTGAGCGAGCATACTTTTATGAATTTATTCGATCTAGAAATAATGGGCATATACAAAGGAATATCAAAGAGAAGAAACCAAAACAAACATGAATAACATGAAATACTTACAGGTTTACATCAGGCAGCATTAGAACTACCGCGAAGAACTTCTCTAGAAGTGATAAGAGAAAAGTTTCCTTGAAAGAAAAGTTATTGTCCTTATGCCCCAATCCACTGATATTTACATCCATATTAGCTACTTCATCTTCGGTAGAAGAATATATCAAAGTGCTACGCTTTTTCAACAATGCAGCAGAAAATCCTGCAGCCCATATCTGCAAATTTACACTACCAGTGGTCTAGTTTTGTGATTGTTTGGAAATAAATTAAATACAAGAAATCAAACTAAAAAGGTCTGCTTGTTTGACAAGCTCAAAGCTAAACTGAAAATAACTGCATAATGATGCCAACCAACAAATATGGAGCAATAGATAGTGGTACACAAACCTGAGGACTTATCTCTGGGGCAGCTCCTGAATCGACAATGCATCCTTTAATTTTCTGAACTATATCAGGTCGGTTTTCTAAATTCTCAAGGATGCTACCGTACCTGTAAAACCAACAAAATAGTTTGTCTTACTTGATCAATGGTGTGCTTAAATGGGAAATAGGAAGGAAAAAAGAAGGAAAAGAAATGTTATCAATTTCTCACATTTAAGAGGGAGGAGGAAAGAATTTAATTACAACAAATTCCTCCATATTATTTTGGTCCAAATCAGGCAAAGTAGAGGAATGAAAGTATAAGTCTTTAATAAACACAACACGGGTAAGAAAGGTTATAGTCGTCCTTTTGATACCATTAAGTAAGAAAAATGGGTGAAGATAGAAGTAAGCTAAGATGAATCTTGAAAGACATCACCAGTTAACATTAGGAAAAGCCCATCAAGTAAGCAAGAAGGGTGGGGATAGATCGGAAGTAAGATAGATGACTCTTCAAAGATGGCACTAGTTAACATTAGCAAAAGTTAAAAGAAAGTGACATGCTACTTTCAAAGAGGTTATGAATCAAACAACAATGAAGAACATCATAAGGTCGTTTTTGTTTTTTTTTTTTTTTTACTTTTCTTAGGCCAAAATAATCAAGAACATTGGTGCCAGGAGCTATTGCCAAAAGCCTAATTACTTCAAAAAATTAATAATAATAATAAATTGTACTTAGCATTAAATCTAGGGTGTAAGAGATATGGACTATAAATTGCCAATGCCTAAAAAATAATCGATATAGCGTGATTTCTACAATCTTCAGTAAAAAAAAAAAGGAAGAAACAATGCATTATATAAGTCAGAGAAGAGAGTGGTTTACGTTAGCCAACCCGTATTGCTGAAGGAGTGAAAAAGAAGACACCGTTCCCTGCCGTCCTTCTCGGTCTCGGAGCACCAGGAAACTAGCTCTTGCGTGAAGCAGGCAACCTTCTCCTCCACTCTCCGACCCAAATCGAACCCCAAGAGCTCCTTGACCGGTACGACGAACCTCACCGGCCTGATGCCCTGTGAGCTGTAAAGCATCGCGTACTTGTTCAGATGCTTTAGCTCCGCTCCTAGCCAGCCAAGCAGAACAACCGTCCAAATTTCCCCCTTTTCATTAGCAATCCCTGGATCTCCTCCTTCCGTGATTTTCTGGTCATTATCCCAGCCGAAGAAGCCCTCCTTGTAACCTGGCCCGGAGACAACGGCCCGATCTTTGGAGTATATAGAACCGAAGAGATGAGAAAAGGAAAGGGAAGAAAATGGCGGCGGCGAGCCGAATGGTCCAGCAACTGCGCATTGGAAGGCGGAGCGGGAGCAACGAGGAAAGGCGATGGAAGGAGTCGGAGAGCTAGAGACTGGCGGAAATCGAGGGTGGTTAGGGTTTGATAGGGGAAGCGGGAGAGGGACGGTGATTGCCCGGAGTTGACGGTGGAGAGCGGCGGCGGAGCCGAGTAGCCGTGTGGAAGCTTCCATTTGGGAGCGACCAGGACGAGGGTCGGAAACAAGAAATAGATTCAGGGCGAAAATAATTTTTTTTAAAAAATAAAAATCTCATACAATTGTATTAGTGTTAAAATATATTTTATTAAACACTATGATTTTCATTATTTAAAAAAAAAGTTTAAAATAAAATCTTCCTACATTTTTCATCTCGAAAATATTATTATTATTAAATTATTATTTTTAATTCATTTTAATAAAAAATATTATATTGAAATAATTTTATGATATAGAGTTCTGTCATAATAATTTTGATAAAACTGTTCTATATACTAATTTTTTTAAAAAAAATAAAAATCTCATACAATTGTATTAGTGTTAAAATATATTTTATTAAACACTATGATTTTGATTATTTAAAAAAAAGTTTAAAATAAAATCTTCCTACATTTTTCATCTCGAAAATATTATTATTATTAAATTATTATTTTTAATTCATTTTAATAAAAAATATTATATTTAAATAATTTTATGATATAGAGTTCTGTTATAATAATTTTGATAAAACTGTTCTATATACTGTTCTGTCTGGAATTAAAATTTAAATAATTGTATCTGAAATTTTTTTATCTTTTTGGAGAAATTTAACCCGTTTATACTAGTTTTAAGCAAATTTGAGAAATAATTGTAATTAATATTTAAGCAATTAACATTATGCATTGTGCTAGTTTTAGGATTTATAGTTAAATAAGTTTATGGTTGTAGGCACATTGTAACTGTTTTTGTCAAAACTATCTATTATCACAATATTAAAAAATAATAATATTTTTTAATTAAAAAAAGGTACAATCCTTTTTAAATATTGATGAAAACATAAATAAAGAATATTTTTAATATTGTTTCTAATAATTTTGGTTAAGTAGCGTGATATCAAACTGTCAGCAATTTAGTTAACAGTTAGCGTTAATTAATAGCACCGATGAAGTTACGATAGCAGTAGCTGGACACTGGACAGTTAAGCAATAAGTGGATGGAAAGAAAAGTTTGGTACCACGTGAAGGGATCGTTTGCTCTAGCAACTTCATCACTTTGGTCGATAGGGATTTCATTTATTGTGTTCTTCATCGTCTTGCTAACTGTTCTTTCAGTGAGATCGGATCCAAGAAGGATGAATGCTGCCACCAGAAACTAAGTTTGGAAATTAAAGTAGTATAATTGTTTTCATAACTGTCAGTTATTATAATTGTCTTCCGCCATTGTTCCACAGCGAGCTCAGCTGACCCATGGCGCAACAGATCAACCTTACCCCCTTCAACAGCCCCAGCCCGCTCCTCGCCCACCAGTACAACCATTCGCCGGCGCCGGCCGCAGCCTATGGAGGCGCCGACGACCAATGCCGGTTTGTCCTCACCTTCACCGATCTCTCGTACAGCGTCAGGAGGTCCAAGAGGTTCCTCTTCTTCCGGCGCGGTGCGGAGGATGCGCTCCCGGCGACGAGGGTGCTTCTGGACTCCGTCTCCGGGGAGGTGGGGACGGGGGAGATATTGGCGGTGCTAGGGGCGAGCGGGTCCGGGAAGACCACACTCATCGACGCGCTGGCGAACAGGATCGAGAGGGCTAGCCTCCGAGGAACCATCGCGCTGAACGGCGAGAGGCTGGAAGGCCGGCTCATCAGGGCCATCTCGGCCTACGTGAAGCAGGACGACCTCATGTTCCCGATGCTCACCGTGGAGGAGACGTTGATGTTCGCGGCCGAGGTCCGGTTGCCGCCTTCCGTCTCTAAGTCCAAGAAGAAGGAGCGCGTGCAAGCGCTGATCGAGCAGCTCGATCTCCGCTCCGCCGCCAAGACTATCATCGGCGACGAGGGCCACCGCGGAGTGTCGGGAGGGGAGCGCCGCCGCGTCTCCATAGGTTCCGACATCGTCCACGACCCCGTCGTGCTCTTCCTCGACGAGCCCACGTCGGGGCTCGATTCCACCAGCGCCTTCATGGTCGTTCAAGTCCTGCAGAGGATCGCGCGCAGCGGGAGCATGGTGATCATGTCGGTGCACCAGCCGAGCTACCGGATCCTCGGCCTCCTCGATCGCCTCATCTTCCTCTCTCGCGGCCAGACTGTGTACAGAGGGCCGCCGCACGGCCTCGCCGAGTTCTTGACCGTGGTCGGGAGCCCTGTTCCGGAGGGCGGCAACCCGGCCGAGTTCGCCCTGGACCTCGTACGCGAGCTGGAGGACATGGCCCCGGACGGCGCCAGGCGCCTCGTCACCCTCAATTCCTTGAATCATCACCACGCGCGACCGGCAGAACCGTGCTTCCCACTACAGGAGGCCGTGAGGAACAGCATCGCGAGCGGAAAGCTGGTGTCCGGAGCGATGATGTACGCCGGTGTCGCCCCTGCTTCGTACGCGAACCCGGTGTGGGTTGAGGTGGCAGCGATCACCAAGAGGGCGCTGGTGAACATGTGGCGGATGCCGGAGATTCTAGCCTTCCGAATCGGAGACATGGTCGTCACCGGCTTCCTCCTCGCCACCATCTTCTGGCGGCTCCGGGACACTCCCGAGGCCGTTCGCGAGAGAGTCGGCTTCATCGCCATCACCATCACCACCATATTCTTCACCAGCGCCGATACCCTGGCTGTCTTCATCCAAGAAAAGAACATCTACGTGAGGGAGACGGCTTTCAACGCCTACCGCCGCTGCTCCTACGTCCTCTCCAACGCCGTCATTACCTTCTTTCCCCTTGTCTTCCTCGCCATCACATTGGTGTCGATCATCTACTTCGCCGTGGGGTTGGCCGGAGGCATTCACGGGTTCTTCTTCTTCTTCATGACCATCCTGGCCACCTTTTGGGCCGCCAGCGGGTTCGTGACTTTCATCTCCGGCGTCCTATCGCATGTGGTGCTGGGTTACACCATCTCGGCGGCGGTCTTCTCCTACTTCCTGCTGCTCAGTGGCTTTTTCATCAACCGGAATCGGATACCGAGCTACTGGATTTGGCTCCACTACATTTCGCTGGTCAAATACCCGTACGAGGCGCTGATGCAGAACGAGTTCAGCTACGGCCTGTCCAAGTGCTTCTCCCGGGGCGTGCAGATGTTCGATGGTACGGCGATGGGGAGCTTGCCGCAGGCGAAGAAGGAGGAAGCGCTGGCTGCGATCGGGCAAGCTCTGGGGGCGAACATTGGCGACGACACATGCATCATCACAGGGTCTGATGTGCTGCAGTGGCAGAAGGTTGATCAGCTCAACAAGTGGAATTGTCTGTTGGTGATCGTGGCTTGGGGATTCTTCTTTAGGCTGCTCTTTTACTTCAGTCTGTTGTGGGGAAGCAGGAGCAAGAGGAAGTAACAGAGGTAGTAAGAGGGATAAAGAAAACGGGAAATAAGACCTAGGCATCTTATCTTAGGTCTCCAGTCCATAATAAGGGGAAACGTCTACGAATTGAGGAATATGAACTGTTTCATTATATCTATTAATTCGTTCAACCATACTTAGTCGATAATGCATGGGTGCAGCTTGCAGTAAATGCTCGATGAGGCCGGCATTGGTTACGTTGCTTCTTGTCTCTGCCCACCTCTCCCTGCCAACGAGACTCCTCCTGGCCTTTCTGACTAAAGTGGGTGCCTCGCAATTAAGGCCGTAGTTGAGTTGATGGAGAATTATTGATCGATGAGTACGAGAGTGAACGAATATAATGATATCACCATGTTCACTGTCTAATTTCCACAGGAGTGAGGTAAAGCAACGACTGCCCGCAACTTGACAGAGTCGGATGATCCATTATAATCCTCTGAGTTGAGGTGCTTGAAAGTTGCAAGGCAGGTCATCATGTAAGGCATGGAGCGAGAAAGACATGCATGCTTTCCACAAGTACGAACTTTTTGCCTTTATTTCGGTTCGGTGGTGGGCGACATTATTGTTGGATTTTTCGGATCGTAAAAATCATTTTTTGCATTGTGAAAATTTTGAAACTCATGCCACTGGATCTGTGCGAAATACATAAAAATTTACATACATATTTTCTACCCTAGATCTACTCTAGATCTACATGTAAAAGGAGTTTTACCCTCGATGTGTGTCCTTCGCGTATCCTGCTTGTCCAAGACAATGCCGGATCTCGAGAACGATGTCAATCGTCGCTCCTCTATTGGTATCCACACGGACAAGATAGATGGAATACCGAAACCAAAAGGTGTGCTAGCACCTTAGCAAGGTCTCGGCAATGGAGAGGAGAGGAGAAGAGAAAACACCAAGAGGAGGAAGAAGAAAACCAAGTGAAGAATGAAGAATGAATTCACTTCATTCCCATTTCATTTTGGCCGGCCACTTCATGGAGCTTTACTCCCATTAAATGTCATAAAACCCCATGAGTTACAAACTTCACTTGTAACCCCCATAAGGTGGCAACCCTTGATGATGTGGAGCATCATCATTGGCCACCACTTATGCCACCTCAACTCAAAGTCAAATGGTCAAGTCAAGCATTGACCATGAGGTGGCATGAGTCAAGTCAACATTAATGATGACATGGCATAAAGTCAAGTTAAACTTGATGATGATGTGGCACAAAGTCAAGTCAAACTTAACCCTCAAGTCAAGTCAAACTTGACCATAAAGTCTTCCTTCTCAAGTCAAGTCAAACTTGACTTCTAATCTCCAAGGTTGATCAAATCAACTCCACTAGTCTAGTTTGGATTACACTTAACCCAATTTGATTCATCACATGAATCTAATCCTCTTGGTTCATCATATGAACCTAATCTCCACCTAATTGTCCTTTGTGTGTGACCCTATAGGTTCTTGTAACGTTGGCAATGCTTCTAAACCGATTTAGAAACATAAACAATGAGCGGTATCTAGCAACACATCACTACTACCCAAGTTACAAGAATGTTGAGATCCAACATCACCATTGTGACTACTAATTGTGACTCTTCACAATATGTGACAATGTCCTTCTATCCTTGATATCATGATTGATCAAACTGAGGCATAGACCGTGTCATCCTCTAATCAATCTATGTCTTGAACTCCAAGTAGACTCACTACAATCAAACGAGCTCAACATCACATGTTGACTCATTTGGGCATGACCATGCACTTTAGTGGTCTCACTCTATCAAGAACTATGATATCACTCCCGTCATATAGGAGGGATAGATCCCATCTACATCACTCACATCCCTCCGCATAATTTGTTACATACCCAGTAATCGCCTTTATAGTCCACCCAGTTACGGGTGACGTTTGACGAAGCCAAAGTAAGTAACTCCTTATGTAGGGAACCATGGTGACTTCAGGTCCAAGGACTAATAGTCATACTAATAGCCACATGAGAAAGTATATGACACTCATATAACGATCCATGATACTTTCTCATGGCGGGTCATTCAGTATACATTCTCCAATGCATACCCATGTGTCAACTTGATATCTCATATCCATGACTTGTGAGATCAAGTCATCGTGTTGACCTACATGCTAGTCTCATCGCATTAACATTGTCCCTGAATGTTAATACTTGACTAGGAATCATTTAGAGTAGTATTCTCTATATCATCTCACTATCGATTCAACCAATCGATTGATATAGATACGAACCATCTACTCAAGGACGTTACTATACTTAGTTATTTGGCACCAATACAAGTAAGTATAATAACCATAAATAAAATACCTTTATAAATAAAAATATGATACAATGAGTCCATACAACAATCATCATATGATTGGCTCTAGGGCTCTCACTAACAAATTAGTTGAGGCGTTAGGTATTTTAGGAGTGGAGTTTGTTGGGAGGATTCTATGCAAAATTCACTGCACCGCTTGATTAAGCTAATGTGATAGTTTTGCCATGAGTTATATCACCGCTAGAATTAGGACCTTCAACAGCTCTCTCGAGTTACATTATCTCACCATCTCATTTCAGATTGTTTTCCACAGACGACGTCAACTTATTCATATCTAAGATCGCAATCCGGTGAGTCAGCGGGACACAACTGCTAAGGTGGAGAGGTAGGAGGCTCTGATGATGATAAAGGCGTTAAGAATGTTTGCAACACTTATTTGAGGGCTATAATAGACATGACATTAAGGTTGGACTTAGTATGATCATTCCGATGCTCAAATTAGCATAGGAGTTAGAAATAAAACGAAAGCAATAGTACAATAGAGGAAAGGGAAATGTTTGTATGCACATATATGCATATGTGGAAGCAACACTTTTATGTGACCCGCATATTCTCTACATCTTCTGGGAGAAACGACTACATTATCCACGCCTTTCGGGATAAACGACTACATTATCCGCGTCTTTCAAAAGAAACAATTGTGTTATTCATGTTCTCCAAGAAAGATGCGCGACCAACTCGCTCGGTTTCAAAACTTACGCTTCAATTTGCTCCCCTTTGCATAAAGTTAAAAGTTATTCATGATTACTAAAACAAAAGAAAAGTCATCGACTATTTAGAATTAGGAAATATTTCGACTACTTATCATCAGATTGTAAGAACATGACAGAACGAATGAGTTTTTTTTTCAGCCAAACTAAAATCGCAAGTTGCCAACAATTGGGGTTACTATTCCGTTAAGTCAAGCAGAGAAAGATACCCTCAGAGCATCTGCAACGCGTTACCATGTTATAACACTAAAAAATTTAAAAAAATACATGTGGTGGGCCAACCCACCTCACTGCGCATGAACATGTTCAAAACATTGAACGCGTTCATATGCCACATCATTCTTTTCTCTCTCTTGATTAACGCCTATTAATACAGCGTTGCGGCTGCCCTCATGAGGATCAACCTAGAGGACGACCTTATTTAATATGGCAATGTAATTACAAAGACAACAAATTAAAGAATCAGAAAATACAAAAGTCTTATTGAAATAATAAAAACATGGTCGAAAGAATACATGAACTAAAAACATGCATGTAATAATGTTGAAATAAACGGGCTTTTTGTTGCGATGAAAAGCCCAAGAAGAAAATAAACGGCTGTGATTTATTCGGCCCATTCCAATGTACAGCAAGCGATCGATATATTTATATGCGTGAAAAAGAAAGCGAGTATGTTTTGGCTGTCCCAAACCCTAATTAGAAGAGGCGAAAACGTCGGAGTTGGGCGGCGAAGATGGTGAGCGATCGAAGCACGACCTGCCCTCGTCCTCTCCCTTCATGAATCTGATCGATTTCTATGCAATCGTTTTGCAGACTTTCAAGCGCAGAAACGGAGGACGCAACAAGCATGGCAGGGGCCACGTCAACTTCATCCGCTGCTCCAACTGCGGAAAGTGTTGCCCTAAGGTATCATAGTTTTTCCTTTTCCTCTTATTCTCCGTTTTTTCCCCATTTGAAGAAGATTGGGTTTTTCATGCGAAAAGGATTGCATTTACTGTTTTGTTCGGTCTGTTCGGGATTTTCTGCTGATTCTCTACTTTTATTCCATAACGAAGGACAAGGCTATCAAGAGGTTTCTTGTGAGGAATATAGTGGAGCAAGCTGCTGTGAGGGATGTGCAAGAGGCGTGTGCCTATGATGGTATTATATTTTTGTTTGAATTATTTGGTCGGTATCTGTCATTCTTGGTGGCTAAAGGTTTTTAAAAATCTTAGGATACACACTTCCGAAATTGTATATCAAGGTGCAGTATTGTGTCTCCTGCGCAATCCACTCCAAGGTTGTCAGGGTGAGGTCTCGCACTAATAGGAGGAACCGAGAGCCACCACAGCGCTTCAGACGTCGGGTATTGAATCTCCATGGATTTTTACTAATGTGTTATTATATTTACTTGCCTTCATATTATATCTTTGTAAATGGCTTTAATGAATGCATTTTAGTATTCGTAATATCATTCTCTTGTGCTACTACTTCTCTGCTTTTATGCTCGCTATGGATGAATGCAAGGTTTTTAGCATCCTTTACATGCTTTAAGCAGGTGCAATTGTTCATTTTTTGGTTTTGCATGAAACATTTACCTAATTTTTGTTAGTAGAGGTGTAGAAAATGGAAATTTATACCTACTGGATATTTTTGCCTTTGCATTATTATCATCTAGACAAGTAAACCACCCATGGAATATTTCGTCCTTATTATCCAGACACTTAATTTGATAACTCTCAACTCTTTCAAGAGGAATGCCAATTATGTGTTCTGTTGTTCGTATGGAGGTAGATGCCGGTTAAGTTTCCTTTTGAAGAAACGATGTTGGGAAAGCTGGGTAAAGTACCAAAATGCAACCTTAAATTTTTTTCACCAAAACATGCTCTAGGTGCTCATGGTTGTCCACGATCATTCTTAATATATAAGAACTTTGATTTTGAATAGTTACAAGATCTAATAAGCTTTGAACAATGGAGCTCAAGCGATGAGGTTTTGAGGATGTATGTTAGCAAGTGGAGGATTGAATCCCCTTCTATAGGGATTGGGAGGCACCTATAAGGTCACAAACTAAATAGGAATTAACACTTCATTTTAATTATGAATGTGAATTTAATTAAGAGATGAGGATTTGAGGATGTATGTTAGCAAATGGCTCATCCTTTAATGTTGAATTTAATTAAGGTGTAAGGTGATTGGAAATTTAAGCAATGGCATTGTTGATGTAAGCAAAAAGGGTCAGGGCAGTGTCCCTTAATTCAATTTTAACCTTTTGGTCAAATTTTCATTTCATACTCACCAAGGTGCAATTGTAGCATCAAACATGATTAGCTCAACCCAATTGTTAAACCCTATTTGGGCTACCTAGTTTGAATTGTGCAATTTTAATTCTCCACAAATTAGAAAAAAAGTTACTAAAATCAGAATGCCATCAATTGAAGAAAGTCATAATTGACTTCAAAATTGAAATTTACGTTTCACGTAGATAGATTTAGACTATTAATTTGCTCAAAATTGATTAAGGGTGAATGAGAAATTAATTGTTTAAGATTGGCCCAAATAAACATTAATTATTAATTAATGTTATATATAAGGAAATACAGGGAGAATAGTCTCACATCAAAAATTTTTGATGTGTTTTCTTTCCTTATTAATGATGTTGTGTTAATGGAGTTAACACAAAAATACCAGGTGCTCTCTTCTCAGGGGCGAGCAGGTGCTCGCATCTGTGAGCCCGCCACGCGCGCACGTGCGCAATGGGCGCTTTGTAGGTGCACTTTGCATTTCGCGTCATCGCGAGGAGCATTGAGGAGCTTAAATTTATGCTCCAGATGACATTGCAGTGCCTACGTGGCACTCGGGTGACGTGTCAGGCTCATATCTGACGTGGCAATGCCTATGTGGCATCCACGTGGGCAAGAAGAGATGACTGGACTATTGATTGGGCGAACGGATGGCAACCGTTGATCAAAAAGGTGTGATGGATCGCTTGTGATGCGATCTGGAGCGTTGGATCGTGAAGAGTCATGATCTGACCGCTTGGGATGAGACTTGATCTGAAGCGTCAGATCAAATGGATCATTAGATCCAGATCCGATGGCTGATGACAATAGACGAGATCTGAGGGTCACAACCCTTCAGATCTGATGGATAAGATTAAAGTGGGCTATGTGAAGGGTTACAAGCCTTCAGATTGGACATCCAGATCGATCCAGCCCAAAGAACACATCCTCTCTTCCAAAGGGCATTCAACCTCTTTATTTGGTATAAATAGATCCCTCCAAATGCTGGAAAGATCATCGAATTCATCGATTCAATTCTTCCTTGTGCATTCATCTCATCTAGTGCATTCGGAGTCAAAAAGCCTACGAGAAAGTTCGTCGGTCTCAAAATTTGGAGTGCTACTATTCTGAGACGTTCGTCGTTATATCTTGGAAACGAATTGCTGCTATCCGTTAGCACCGTAGCGGAGCAATATCGTTTATGGAGATAGTGTTGAATACTAGCCTCGATGATCAGTATCAGTTTGCGTACTCCCGGAGCTACCGGAAACAACAGATCTTGCGGCCCGAAGCTGATGATGGGCCCCTCAGTCCTACCTCTCCTGGTGCTAATGCCATAGTTCTCTAGTCTTCTTCCATGAGCCTTTCGGGCCCTATTGGAATCTTCGTCTGCAGGTCCCCCTGAGATCATGTTGATGACGCCCCGACGAGGAGGGTTCTCGGACCGGGTTTGGTCAGCTCGAGTCAGTTTTCCCCTTCATCTTGTATGATGCTCCTGCGGCAGCTTAGGGAACGTCTTTTCAGACTTCCCATACTCCTACCTCGCCTAGGACTTGCTTGAACCTCTTCTGTCTGTCCCTTTGGTGTTTCCTGCTTAGGATATTTGTACGGAACTCGCCCTGATGGGGGAGACGAAGTCCTTTTCCCTAACTGCTTTTCCTTTATCACCCGTTCCATCTCCTGTGCCAGCTGCCTGCACTCATTGGTGTGATGATTAAAAGATTGGTGATACATGCAGAAGCGAACCTATTCTTCGGAAAGCTTTTGCCGAGTGGGACTCTTGGAACCGGGGAAGAAGAAACCGTATTCACTATTCGACCCTCTCTTCTGGCAGGCACATAGAAGCCGGGTGCTGCTGCTTTTTGAGGTTTAGGAGGGGAAATTCTTTTGTCTGATTTGTAGCTAGCTGAGCTGTCTCCTCGTCGGGCAAGTTGAGTTTCTTCTAGATGTATATACTTCTCGGCTCTTTCTAGCAGTTTGGAGTAATTGGCAGGAGGCTTCTTCACTATAGATCGGAAAAACTCCCCATCTAACAGCCCTTGAGAGAAGGCGTTGGTCAGTACTTCTGTAGGCGTCAAGGGGACGTCCCAAACAACTTTGTCAAACCTTTGGATGTATTCTCTAAGAGTCTCCTGCGGCTTCTGCTTCATGGTGAACAAGCTCAGGTGCGTCTTCTGATACCTTTTGCTACTGGCGAATTAATGGAGGAACGCTGTTTTGAAGTCGGCAAAGGAATGGATAGAGGAGGGGGGAGACGACTAAACCATCTTTGTGCCGAGCCTGATAGAGTTGTGAGGAATACGCGGCACTTAACTCCATCCGGATACTGATGCAGCAAGGCAGCATTCTCAAAATGGCACAGATGATCTTCAAGGTCTGAGGACCCTGTGTATTCTCCAAACTGGGGTTGCCGGAAGTGCCGAGGTAATTCCTGCTCCAGGATCTTCTTGGAAAAGGGGGTGTATGATGTATCTACCTCTTCTTCTATGATGGCCTTGCCTTTGTAATTAGGTCGGCATAGGTCGACTCTGGATTCATGTGAGTCGTCTTCGTGGAACATATCCTCTTTGAGAAGAGGGTGTAACACTGGTTTGTTCTCTTCCCTTGATACGGGTCGTGTTCTTTGGGGGGAAAGATCTTCCGGCAATGGTGTCGGGACTCTTGAAGGAGGTATTAACGAGTGTTGTTGTAATACCTTCATCATGGTTTGCGAGACCAATTCATTGATCTTCTCTGGTGTTACCATCATCCTGTCGCCGCAACTCCTGTATGCAGAATCGTGTTCGTCGGCTATTCCTCCAGTGTTAACCATCGTGACGTCTTAGCTCAGTGTTCCCACAGACGGCGCCAATTTATTCTGGCAAATACACCGTGAATGGTTTAAATGCCGGTTCAGTACTGCTGACGTGCATGCTCCTCGAAGAGAATCGCCCAAAGATATGAGAGGACCTGAAAAGCACTTGGAAAGAGGAGGTTAGAATGACGCCAGGATGGGATCCCGACAAACCACTCCGATGCTCAAGTTAGGGTTTTGCATAGAGAAGTAAAGACTTGAAGAAAATAGGGTTTGCATGTGTGCATACCTGTGCCCATGAGTCTGGGTTACCTTTTATAATAAATCACCTATCAGATTCTCGCAATTGTCGTAGAAATATCCTTTTATACCTATTCTTCCTTGATATGGACTTTGTCTGTTTATTTGTATAGTTCCTATTTTTGCCGAGAGATTTGTTTAATTCCTTCCGGATTAGGCGAGACGGCCAGATCTTCTATAAATATTGCATACCAACCGTAGATCCAACTGTCAGAATGAGATCGGCTCATGATGCCGAGGTCGGCATATGATGTTGAGACCGAGTCAGGAGGTCGGTGATTGCCACTGAGACTAAGTCATGAGGTAGGCATATGCTGTCATGACTAAGTCATGAGGTCGGCATGTACGACCGGGATCACATCATGAGTCGGCTAATGATGCGGGGACCGATTCATGAGGTCAGTCAGCCTAGCCAAGACCTCGGCCTGAGATTAAATCCTAGAGTAGGGGTATGACTAAATCATGAGGTTGGCGGGTACAACCATAGCCCTGTCATGAAGTCGATCGCTATAGTCGAGACCCCGTCCTCAGTTCGGCAAGTGTTGTCGAGAGTGTATAAAGGCTAGAGCTCGAGGGCGCGTCTAGGGAGGCTTGCCGAGCTTTATAGGAGCTTGGGTCTCGTTCGAAGTGGCTTATTGAGGTCGGTGGGAGCTCAGTCCATGTTTGAGGAAACTTTATCAAGATTAGAGGGAAGAGTTGGGTTTCTGAACTCAACCAATCCCTTACCTTCCTGCCTCTACTCTCCTTTATACCCATTGCCCTTGTCACTACTAAATATCTATACCGGATCATTTTACTTTGCCGCGTTCTATACCAAATTGTGCTTATTGCCACCATCCAAATACGAAAAGATGCGTATTTTATTTCCTCATGCTTTGTTTGTATATTTGTAAACCTTTTTTTATAACAATTTTGTATTTTACAATTATTCTAACATCTACTTAAAATTAAGCCACAATAAATTAAGCCACATGGCAATAAATTCATCTTCTCATTTAATTAAAATTTAATTTAAGGCAATTTTCCTAAAATACTCCTATTAGTTTTGCCTAAAAAATCTTCACCCTCACCTTTTATAACTGTAATTAATTTTAAATAAGAATTTAATTAACTATTAAAATAGAGGAATGAATAATGATATATCTAGGGGTGCAAATGAGTCGAATCGAATTGAAATGAGTCGAATCGAATTGAATAATATAAAAATATTGATATTTGAATTCGAGCTCGAAACATATATATGATATTTGAATTTGATTCGAAGCTCGAAAATATCAATAATTTTGGTTCAAGTTTGATTCAAAATATGATTCGAGCTCAAATTCGGTTTGAATTATTCGAATCTTAATTCGAACATTATCAAACTTTAGGATCGATTCGAATTATTCGAACCTTAATTCTAGCAAAATTAAATTTTAGTTCGAAATGTCTTAATTTAAACGGCTCGCGAATAGTCGAACATAATATTATAGATTCGAATTCGGCTAGAAAAATTATCGAACATGTTCGAGTTCGGCTCGAATTCGATAATTTTAAATACAAATCAAATATTATTTGAACTGGCTCGAAAAATTTACGAGCTGACTCGATTCGTTTGCACCCCTATATATATTTTTATAATTGTCGAGAACCTTTAATATATTATACGTACAAATTATATAACATATTTTTGCATTTAACTAAGTTTTAATAAAAACTTTATTGACTGTCAAAGTAAGAGTAATTATATGTAAATTTGTAATAGGGATATAAATAATCATAATAAATATTAAGAAAACGAAACACATTCATTGTCCGTAATGGAGTAAAATAATATGTTTTGAATCACATTGGTAAATAATTTGTTTTAAAGAAGAGAAATACCAATAATTTCATTTTTAAGGTGTTATTGAATAAATCTTAATTTAATGTGTACTTATCATTATTGTCTATAAGTTTTTATCCCTCTTTAGAGACATCTAGAAACTTCTCTAATTTCTCAATGGCCGGCCTAGCGAAACTCTTTCTTTCCCAGTGTCAATCTCCACTGAGGCCAACAAGTTGAGACGAGTCAATTGTTAGGTTTTTGCTATCAATTGCATCTAATATAACTTCTAGATTTCTTGGGCTAATAACTGTTACTAAACTTATTTAATATAAATTTTAAATTTCACAACCTTTTCTTATGCAAAAGTTGGAATCCGTCACCTTAGCGGCCCCACACGGTCGGTCCCACGACCATCTGTGAGGAGGTAAATCGAGAAACTGCAGTTAGTCACGACCTTGAAGTTCATAAATCTAGTCAACTCGCTCCTATTAATGGAGGATCATCTTTGGCATGTGACATGAACATGTCAAAAAACTCTTGCACAATGAATTCAGTATAGGTATAATCTCTAACAAACTAGATCTAATTATTTCAAGTCGATGACTTTGTCCCCGTTTGGTCTAATCTTTATCAATCAGCTTATAAGCATGATTTGATTGTCTAACCTAGCCCATTAGGTGGTAGAGTTTAATTGTTGGTGAACTCAACCCTTGATTAAGGTTGACCAAGCTTGAAATGAGATTCAATATTTGATCAATATATTTGATGGTTTGAGTGAAATATCAACTAGGTTAAGTTGATTAGATACTTGATATGGAAAACCCCAAATGGATCATGATTAATTGAACACTTGATAGTTGGAAATCCAACATAAAGTTAAAAAGAGAAAAGCTCAAATAGGTCATGACTGATTGAGCGCTTGACAATTAGAAGTCCAATATGGAGTTGACAATGAAAAAATACACGTGGATCATGGTTGATTGAACATAGGCAGTTAAGTTCCAAAGGTGTTGACAATAGAAATTCTAATATGTCATGAAAGACTAGATGTTAGGAATGCAATAAAAGTTCTAACATGTTAAGGGTGATTGATGTTAATAGTTCATGAAAGGGTAGTTGTTAATGTGATGAAAAATCCTGATAGATTATGAAGGACTAGATATTGGGTAATAGATGGAAAGTTCTGATAGGTCATAGAAGATTGAATGTTAAATAGTTGATCGGAAGTCCAGATAGGTCAAGGTGATTGAATGTCTATCATTTTTGAAGTCTAAGCAAGTTATAGAGGACTAAATCTTGAGCAAGGGATAAAGTCCTACTAAGTAGGTTATGTAAGACTGGATCTTGGGTAAGGGATAAAGTTTTACTAGGCCAAAGGCAACTAGATGCTAAGTAAGGTTGGAAGTCCGAAATGAGAGGATTCAAGATAGTGGAAGTCTTGGTATGTTAGGCTGGCTTACGATTGGACAATGAGTGAAATTCTAAAATAAGGAATCTCTGGGCAAGGAAAGTCCTAGTAGATTGAGATTAATTTGATACTATACAATTATAAAATCCTACTAAGTCAAGATCAATCTATATTAGACATATGATAAAGCTTCAGACTTAGTATGTGGAAATTTAAGTCTTAGAGAGATCAAAATTAGAGTATTAGTTAATCAATTGATTAAACTAATTGACTTGAAGACTATGAGAAATGTTTTTACAATTGTGGACAGTATTAATCACTTAGATGATAACAAATAGTCAACTAATCCATCAATTGACTAAACGACAACAAACAGTTAACTAAGTGAATAGTATCTTCAACATAAATATTAGTCTAAGAGCACGATATCAAACTTATATTTTAATGTATGATCAGTTTAAAGTTAAATTATTAAATCACATCAAAATCTTACTTAATTCATTAATCTGTGACTTTGATCGAGTCGATCAAGACTTTGATGAGGTCAATAAAAACATTAAATGGATCAATCAAAATCTTGATCCATTTAATCAAAACCTAGAATGGATCAATCAAAATCTTGATCCGTTTAATCAAAACCTAGAATGGATCAATCAAAATGATGAGCTTTTTAATCTAAATTTTGATTAGATCAATCAAAACCTAGATCTGCTCAATCAAAATATTAATCATAAAAATAATTCAATTAATGAAAATTTAATTATAATTTAATTAATTAAGATAATTTAGGATTAATTAATTCAAATTTTGACTAATCATAATTTAAATTTAATTATTTATGATCTAAAGTTAATCAAGAATAATCAAAATTAGAAAAATAATTTTTAAAATCTAAAAATTTGAAAAATCCAAAATCAAATTTTAAAATAAAGAAAATAAGTTTTCCAATTTTAAATCAACAGTTGAATTTTAAAATATAAGAAAATAAGTTTTCAAATTTAAAAAATTTAGATTTGAATATTAAAACTCATAACAATCAATTTTCAAAAATCAGAAATTTGAAAAATCAATCTTTGAATTTGAATTTTAAAAATAAAAAAATTTTCAACCTTTAAAAATTCAAAATTAAGAAGTTTGAAAAATAAAATTATAAAACTAAAAAATATTATTAATAATATATATATAACTCAAAATCTTCTAAGTTAAATAAAAAAATAAAACTCATAAATCATTTTATAATAATGTACCTTTTAATTATGAAATTAATTAATAATCATATTCAAAAAAATAACAATTTAATAATAATTAAATTGTGTCAAAGTGAGTTGTCACATTCGAAGGTTAACACGAAATATATCTAATTGTGTATTTTATTAGGATCTTGCAAGTTAGAAGGGGGTTGAATAATTCTAATCACTTCGTCGTTGAGATTAACAAAACAAAAAAGCGAAACAAGCACAATACATACACAATGCTAACGCGGGTGATTTTATTTGGTTTACTACCTCCCTTGAGATGACTATGTCCAAGGCTAACTTAGCATTCTATCACCTATATTGATTTTTTTTCTTTTTAGACAAGATCTGTCGAGAAACCTTCTATAGTAGTATTACAACACAATACAAAAAAGGAAATGATGCAAAAAGAAGTTACAATGGTTTCTTCGTGGATGTTGGCTTCTTTTCTTCAAATGTTTTTCACCAATGAAGGAGGTTGAGCTCAAGAACTTCTCAACAAGGAATTAACGGGAAAACATTAGCTTGAGATGGGAGTTGTGCCTTCAAACTATTCTCTCTTTGTTTTTATATTAAGGCTTAACTCGAACTGAACTAAAAGCTTTATTTCAGACACCAGTGGATTGATATAGTCTCCAACAATTATTTCAAACATGAGCTCGTGGAGTTGTGACTTCTGAATCTTTTGAAATCTATATAATTATGTTGATATTTTGAATATCAATTGATTGATTTGTCCGAGCAATCAATTGATAATAATCCGTTGAATATTGTAATCGGATCGATCTTTTTCTGATCTATTTCTAATTGACATGAATCGATTAATGTCAACCATTAATTGATTGATGTTATCAATCGAATCGAACAATTGAATCGATAAATTTTTATTCAATTTCTAATCGGCATCAATCAATTGATGTTGACCACTAATCAATTGATGTCATCAGTCAAACCGAACAACTAAATCGATAAGTTTCTATTCAAGATCGACATCAGTTGATTGATGTCAACCATCAATCGATTGATACTATTAGTCAAATTGAACAACTAAATCGATAAATTTTTATTTGATTTTTGATCGATATTGATATTGACCATCAATCAACATGATATTATCAGTTGAATCGAATAGTCAAATTCAACTTATTTCTGTTCAATTCTCAATTGATATCAATCGATTGAAACATCAATCATTTAGATCTAAATCAGAATTAGAAGCCTTCATTTTTTTAATTTTTTATTGTGAAAATAAAGAGATTAATAAAAAAAAGACAAGACGAGAGAACGAATAAAGAAATTGAAAGAATAATACTTTTTTTAACAAAGGATAATAAAGAGTATGATCCAAAGGGTACTTATAAACTAATAAGAAGGTGAATTATGATTTAAAAGTGTTAGAGATTATTTTTTTTCTAGATCGGGTATTTAGATCTTAGAACTTGATTAATTTTGGAAGTGAATTATTTGACTCTATGAAAATTTATCATCGACCATTAGAGTAAATCAGAGAAACATGTGACTCTGAATATGACGTCCCAGCTCGCGGCGCCGCAAACATCCAAAAATGTATTGCGTTGGTATCGAGCCCCTAATGCTTGGGTGACCGCCCAATCCTTTTGCCAACACGTCAAGCCCTTGGGGGCATGTCAAGGATCGTTGAATCTGACCGTGGTTGTGGCTAGTAAAACTTAAGCTTGAGTCATATCAAATATGACCCATGGGTTGAGGACTTGAGGCTGCCCAAATTGACTTAATTTTTAAACTAAGCCCGACATATTCTATTATAGCTTATTTTTTGACAAGTTATATTAGACACTACTGGATTAATTAAACTGTGTCTGGAGTGGATAATTTGGCACCAGTACTTAAAAAAAAGGTTACCTATTATGATTTGAGAGGAAAACGGGGCGGGCAGCGGGCTCTAATCATACCTTTCCCAAGAACAAGAGGTGACCTATTAAACTGAGCCGGTCTGTTCATTGAAGTAACATCACGCATCCAAATTTGAATCCTGTCCGCCGCTACCCAGGCACCATCCTCGCTCAACCGGTTCACGCTGGTGACTGCTGTCTAGACCCGACCACGGTTCGGAACCGACGGTTCGACGGTTCATGGCAGATCGACCCTTAGCCTTAACCGCCCAAGACGGTTACGGTTCACGGTTCAGAACCGTCGCTTCACGGTTCGGTTCACGGTTTGTCACGGTTCGCGACGCACCCTTTTACATTACTCACTTCGATTTCCTCCCGTTCCTCCCGTTGTATTCGTTCCTTCCGTATCAAATTCTTCGGCTTCGTCTTCTGAAAGTTGCATTCCTTGGATTCTTTTCTCGGCTCTGGTCCAATCGTCGAGTAATGCTTGGGCTTCCAATGAGTCGGGAGACATAGTTGATCGCCGTTCATCTAGTATGTTGCCGCCGGCACTGAATGTCTGCTCCACAGCAACAGTTGACACTGGACATGCTAAAATTTCTTTGGCAATTACGGAGAGAACGGGAAAGCTTTGAGCCTTCTGTGACCACCACTTTAAAATATCGAAATCTTCACTATCTGCTTCATTAAAATCAAAAGAAGTGGTAAAATAATTCTCAAGTTCCTGTGTGGAACTTGAGGATCCTCGTGGACGTTTCGTCCGTTCTTTTAATAAAAGTTGTGCTTTTGAAAGTTTTAAATTAGTACTAATAGTTTGTTGTTGTGTTTCAGAAATATTAGTTTGTATTCCATATTTCACATAATATTGATTATAAATATCACATAAATAATTTCTAATAATATATATAATACTAGCTGGATCAGGAGAAGAAGGATCTTTAATAGGAATTAAAGCGTCATAGTATAAAGTTAGCATTTCTTGTAAAACTTCTAATTTAAATCTAGGATCTAAAGCAAATGCAACTAAATAAATTTCAGGAATTAAATAAAAATATTTTTTCCATTTAGTTTTCATAGCTAATATACAAGAAGTTAAAGCTTCATTATTGATATGTTCATTTAAAATTAATACTATACTACAAAAATTCACTAAAACTAAATGAGCAGTGGGATAATAAACACCGGAAAGTTGTTCGGTTGCATCATTAAATACTTTTAAAATTTCACAAATATTACTACAAATATTCCATTATTGTGAAAATAAATATATATTAGTATTACTATTTTCTGTAAAAAATAAACATAAAAAATCTTTATATTGAAATGAATCTTGTAATAGTTGATATGCGGAATTCCAACGTGTTGGTACATCACGTGGAAATTTTTTTAGGTCTCATTCCATTAGTTTTACAAAATCTATCTCATTGTTTCATCATAGATGGATGAGACCATAAATATGAAATTGCGATTCTAATTGGTTTAATATAATTTTCTAAAAGTCTTAATCTATCTTGAATACATAAATTTAAAACATGGCATACACAACGAATATGAAAAATAAACCACCAATAACAAGTTGGCAAACAAATTTTAGTTCATCTATAGAAGCGATATTAGAACTAGCATTATCTAATGATATTGAAAATATTTTACGAGTTAATTCATATTCTTCTAAAATTAAACATAATAATTATGCAATGTTATAGGCAGTATGTGATTCATCAAAAACTCATAAGCTATCAACCTTTTTTGGAGGATCCA
>NC_133864.1:12275141-12340435 GCF_044706935.1 Curcuma longa | reverse complement strand
GTGTAAGGTGATTGGAAATTTAAGCAATGGCACTGTTGATGTAAGCAAAAACGGTCAGGGCAGTGTCCCTTAATTCAATTTTAACCTTTTGGTCAAATTTTCATTTCATACTCACCAAGGTGCGATTGTTAGCATCAAACATGATTAGTTCAACCCAATTGTTAAACCCTATTTGGGCTACCTAGTTTGAATTGTGCAATTTTAATTCTCCACAGATTGAGTTCCCCACAAAGTTACGAATATGCATATTCAAATTAGCATAGTCTATTCACATCTGTGAATTACAGTCATAGCTCCTATATGAGCTTTTGTCCTTATAAAATTTTAGACTAAATTAGAATTAATCACGATTTCCTCTTTATTAATTATTAATTTTTATTAATTTGGAATTTTAATTTATGATAATTAAACTAAATCATTCATTAGTTATGAGAATTAATTTACAAGAAAAAAGGATGGGTAAGAATATTTGTTGTATAATCGAATTTCTTTGCTGTAGTTAAAATGTTTTGATTTATGTTCCTTTAGGCCTTTCCTCCCTCAGACTTGTCTATCCATTTCCCTTTCAATCTTTCCCCATTTTTTAATTGTTATTTTTATTTTCCTTCCAGGGGCTAAGCCCCACGATTCCATCTCAAAACAATGACTTAGGCGGTCGTTGTGATTGCGTTCTTTGCCTTGTTTATTATTGTTATTATTTTCAAGTTAGGCTTGTTTGTTTGTCTTATTGTTGCTTTCTGCTTGTATGAAATAACTGAAGTGTGCATCTTGCATTCAAATATTCACACATTCAACTAAAAAGAAATGAAGCCCCGAGTTTTCGCCTTTTTAACTTCGTCATAAATGGACGTGTCCTCGAAATGTAATGCTTCACCGATTCCATGTGTTGTTATTGCAGGATGATCTGGCAAAGCCTGGTCAAGCTCCTCGTCCAGTTGGTGCTGGAAATCCTGCTCGTCCATGACCGCTCCTACGTGGAACGGTGGAATGATAGGTCATACACTTGTTTTTCTGTTTCAAAGTCGAACAATGCCTTCCTTTGTGCAACTATTGGATTAATCTTCTAGTCACTATCTTTGTTTACCTCTGGAAGAGGTTTCAGTTCCCATTTACTTGGTGCTGGTCTTTCATTTTAAATTGATTGTGCGAATTGCTCTACTTTGGTTGATGATATTGAGTCGATCAAATAAATTTGAAGCGGTGTTCTTTCCCATAAATAGATTGGTTGTTTCAACCATATAGCATACGATTGTGGTTTATATTATTGTGTGCTGCGTGTATCTCTTCGTATGTAGGGCGTATATTTGTGTATATAGGCACTGTTATAGACCAAGTAGTTCGATGTGCTGGTTAAACACGCACAGTACTTTATAGAACTTCATGGAAGCAGCTGTTTACATCTATCTCATTATGCAACTAGAAAAGACAGACGTCGTACCCTGACCAACCTGCTGACTAACCAAACCTAAGCCATCGTCTCTAACACACAATTAGACTTCCACGAGTTGTTACAGAGATCCGGGATGATGCACGATCAGTCCTCTTGCTTAGTGACCTTGGACTCGTTGATCGGGATGCCTTCTCTCTGCGTGCGCTCCTCGCCGGACTCCTCGGTGGTGCTCAGCCCCCCTTTGCGCCCCATCTCCTGGTACCCTTCAGTCCCCAGCTGCTCCCTGCGAGTCTGCCCTCCACGGCTACGCCCTGCATCCATTTCATGCTGCAGGAGTTGATCAATCTACCGTGCAATTAACGATAAGCCAACAAACGAAGCAAGCGCGCAGAAGTGACCTTCAGCGAGGCGTTCCTGAGCTTCCAGGCTCTTTCCGCCGGTGCCGCCTGGGACCACCGTCTCCCCTCGTCTCGCCCTCTCGTCAAGCTCTCGCCTTTCTTGTTCTGATGACATAATGTACGTAGTCTCCGACCTCAGGCGAAAATACTCACAGCAGGCAACTCTCCGACGCCGCTATTGCCTTAAGTGGCATTTGAGTGTGTTCTTAAGAAGCAGGAGGCGGCGGGGAAGGCACCAGGCTGACGACACGTAGAGGCAAACCTGGAGGACGGAGAAAGCGTGAGCCCTCGCAAGGTGACACGTTCGCCACCTGAGACACGAGTCCGTTACATCCATGCTCTTCTTTTCCAGCTCGATCGATAACGTTCAATAATCAATAAAAAGTGCTGCTTTTGTAGTAAGCAGTTCACATTTGTAAATTGATTAACCTTTTTTTGTTAATTGGATTCCAATTAATTAACTTGCAGACACACGAGAATTTCTCGACCGCTTGCACGATTTCGAGTACAAACGTTACTCAGCCCGTAAACATACACATTCTAGCGGTTTCATACAACATCGTTGTTGTTTCTAGCCATTAATAACGTAACGACTCTAATTATTTCATTTGTCTTTGTGTTCTAATGCCTGTATCAATGAGTACTGCTTTTGTTATGATTTCTCTTATTTTTCTAAGAAAAGAAGAAGTTCCGGCAAACACGTAAATTAAGTGTAATGAACATAATCATCACACAGATTAATGAGTAAAAATATTTTCACTCTGGGTATGTAAATCAGGTTCAAAAAATAACGGATCTGATCGATTAGAGGAGGATTAGAGAACGTAATCGCATGTCTCCTAAACAATCTTGTTTAATGTGAAAAATATGAAGAAATTAATCAAAATATATCAAAATCAAAATATAAACACAGTACCGGTTTCCTATATTTTTATTAATATATTATTGTCACTGTGATTAATACCTTGCTTTACGAAAGGAACAGAGACATCTATTACTGACGGTCCGATTGCGATCAGACGGCGGTGGGGTCAGAGCACGGGGGGCACCGGACGATCCCGTTCTCGTTGCACGCGGTGCACGCCCGGAAACCCCTGCCGGCGCCGCCCTTGTCGGAGTAGCACCGCCGCGAACCGCTGCATCTCCGGCACATCACGAAGCCGATGTCGCCGCACCACTTGCAGCTTCCGGGAGGAACCTGCGCCACCGCCTCTACGTACCGCTTCAGGTCGCCGGCCTCGTGGAGCCGCCGGAGTTCCTCCGCGCCTCCGATGTGGCGGCCGCCGATGAACACCTGCGGGAGGCCGACGGGCTTCGGGAGGCAACCGAGGACGCCCCTCAGTTCGCGCAGGAAGCCGGCGTCCATGGAGACGTCGCGCTCGTCGACGGCGACGCGGAGGCCTCGGAGGATGGCGCGGACGGCGGAGCAATCCTCGAAGGTGCGGCGGACGACGCGGAGGGAGGTGTAGTAGAGGATGACGCGCTTCTCCTCGCCAGGGGGGAGGCCGAAGGGGTCCTGCTCCTGCGGAGAGCGCCAATAACGGAGGGCGGCCGAGGCCGGACGGTAGTGGTGGACGAGCGGCGGCGAGGGCGGCGGAGGCTGGGGCGACGAAGAGCGGGAGGAGGCGGTGGAGGGGTTACGATCGACGGCGTCGTAATCGTCGAGGAGGGAGAGAATATCCTTGAGGGAGGAGGAGCGGATGAGAAATGAAGATTTCGGGGGCGGCGAGGGGGACGTGATAGCGCCGCCGCGCGGAGGGAGGTGGACTTTTCCCCACGCCGGCCACATCAACCGGTGCAATCGAAAGAGAGAGGAATTAGAAGGAGAGGGAGGAGAAGTCTATCGAAAGTTGTAGAATTAAGTTCGGGAGGTTGAAAACGAGGGAAGCAACGGAGAACGTGGAGAGGTGAGGTCACTTATAATGCAAACACAACAGCCATTTCCTATCTTTTGTGCTCTGGATAAATGTTAAGTCTCATGACATATTTGAGTTGGTTACGATAGACTTACTGAGATGAATGTCTTTTCTGTCGTAATCAACTTTAACATCTTATTGATGAATACTACAGATTGATTAATACTTCTCTTTTCATTTACCTTTTACTAATCCTTTTTAGTTGTTCATCATCACCATGTACATTAATTCTAAATAATATTATGATAAATTGCAAGCATCTATTCATGTCATTGTTAATCTACTCATCATTGATATAAATGTTCCAACTAAGTAGGTCTAGCTAGCTAGCTAAGATTGAGATAATATATATGTACATATATATTTGATTGGGTGAGTCACTGTTTTTTTTTTCTTACTTGTAACAAAAACATATATAGGAGGAAACTAGCTAACTATATATGTGCACCAAGACAAGCTAACTATATGTGTGCACCAAGACATATTTGCTTGGACCATGCATGGATAAGCATAATTCGCTAGCTAGTAAAGGTAATGCTATTAGCCTTCTGGATTTTTTGTTATTGACAATGGAAAATGAAATAGGAAGAACATGTTCAAGTAATATATATTTGAATTGAGAAATTGTTCTTCTTTATCTTTGATCAATCGAGTGCGGCTTAATATATAGTTTCATGATCCTTCACAAAAGAATTAATCAGATATCATATTTAACTGCAGTGAGAAAGGAAGGGCAGTTGAGGAGCTGAGGAATTAGGAGGAGCTGCGGACAGCATCCAAAACATTTTGGAATTTCTGCACAACACCCAAAATATAAAATTAAATGAAATAAAGGTTAAATGGAATGAAATAAATTAAATGGTGACATTTCTAATAAGCACCAGTGGTCTAGTGGTAGAATAGTACCCTGCCACGGTACAGACCCGGGTTCGATTCCTGGCTGGTGCATTTATTTTTTAATACTATTTAATTGAATTTAAAATTTAATGAAACATGAGTTTCAAAAAGAATAAAAATAACATCATTTGATATAAAAATCAGAATTGGATTTTAGTAAAATTTGCTAATCCCCACCCCCACAAGAGGTTATAGAAAGGAAATTTCCTAGTAACAAGCATATGCCTGGGTAAGAGACTTCTGTACTTTTTAAAAAAATTTATAAACCACAAAAAATTGCAAGTTAAATGTGATTAAATGATGATCACATAATAATAAGTAGCTGACGACGGCAAAATAGCGTAGGACATTTTCAGTATCTCAATATCTGATCCCCTTGACGACTTCAAAGAAATGTGCAACACTTTCCTGTGGTTCCTACAACGACGATACCCTGGCCGAGGATAAGTATATGTCTACTGGTACCTGCTTTTCTTTCCGTGTCTATTATACTTTCGGTTATGAATTCCTTTGATCCAACAAGAACATCAGGGTCTACGTTTCCCTGAACAGCAACATGTGATCCTAATCTTCTCCTACCTTCTGCCATATCGACTGTCCAGTCCAAGCTCACGACGTCAACACCAGTCAATGGTAGTCTCTCAAGCAAACCTCCTGACCCGCTTGCATGAAGGATCACTGGTAATTCTGGATGCGTCTTCTTGACTAAATCCACAATTTGCTTTAAACAAGGCAAGCTAAATTCTTCAAAGCCCACGGGACTAAGTTCAGTTGCTCAGGAATCAAAGATTTGTACAGCTTGTGCCCCGTGGTCAGCTTGATATTTAATGTAGCTGGCCAGAGTTTGTAAAATTTCTGTAACAGCGAATGTAAAACCTACAGAAGCAACATTGTATATCAGAGTTGCACAACTTGGAGATGAGTGAAATGCTTCACTCTATTTTTACAAGCTAAAGACATTTGCCAAATCAAGGACTAGATGCAAAAAAGGGCGAAGGGTTCGTTTAACTCTGAATGCAAAAAAGATATTTGAGATAAAATCAGTTGATTTGTGAAATTTAGCATGTCATCATCCTAGATTCATGCAGACCTGCATGAAATTGTTGTTTAAGTGATAGCTTAGTTGATGAATGATTTCCATGTTCATTAATAAAATACCAATTAGCAGCAAGAAGTCTAGGACAAGTTAAATTAAGTCACATGATCTGATAACAATGCACAAAAAAATTTCAGATTACAAAAAGAAACAGTGTTGACAAAATTTCAGTTAACAGGTAATCATAATGTAGTATGAGTAAATACCATTCAAGCGTATATTACTTTCCAGTTACATATAATATTATGACAGCCTCTTCAAAGGTGAACAAGTTGCAACATTAGGATCCTTGTGACGAATGCTCTTTCTAAAAATTCACACCATGATTTTAGTTGTAGATTCCACAAAGACAACAGTTATTTTGCATCAACATTTCCGAAATGACTGTATTCTCAATTTCAACAAATCTATAAGAGGTGAAAGAAGTAACATCCAAAATTGACCTATGTTGTAGCATCTTAGTGGAACTGATATGCTAGTGTTAGAAGGAGCATACATCTCCCATCCAGAGATTACCTAATTTATACTAACTTCTGTTCCAATTAATTGTCCAAAAACAGATACAGGAATCAATGAAATATTGATCCACTATGTATAAGGCAATCCAGTACAAGTTTAATGGATCAAAGTTAGTAAATGAGTTCAGCAGGTCACAGCTGAGACGAAGGAATGCACTAAACCTGCCTTCATGTACCTCCCGGCTTGCCGCATCAGCCAAACTGGTGGTCTCTCAACTTTCTCAGCGCGAATAGCATCCAAAAGGAGTGGCTCAACTACACTTGCAACTTTTGGTGTTTCTACATACTCTGAAAATCGCACAGAATCTTAGAATACAAATAGAGCACAATAACCAACAATAAACGTCACACCTCATCATATACATTTGGTGTTCAGTTCTTTATACTGAACAAATAATATCAGATTTGGTGATATATGGATATTGTTAACGGGAAGGTGGAGAAACGCATACTTATTTGTACAATCAGAAAGAACCACAGTCAACTGGTTTGTGAATCAAATAAATTTACCACGGTGATGTAACAAAAATCATCTGTAGGAAATACGAACTGATTCCAAATCACGCAAAAGGACTAAAACCCTAATCGAAAAGCTAGCCGACGCCTCGCGAATTAACACCGAGAAGCCAAAACGCCATAGTGAACTAGAAAATGGAAAAGGCTCGGTACCGCTAACCGCGCATCGGACGACGAGCAACTTCGACTTTGATTGTGAACCAAATGCCGAATTCCGAACGACAGTGGAAATCGGATAGCCAATGCACGACATCTTCCAAACAGACGACGAGGAAGGCGACCACGAGGGACGAAATCAAACGCACCCCCGAAACCCTCGGCAGTCCTCCCGCCTCCTGCCCACTCCTGCACTTTGCTGGAGCCGGCGAGACTCCAGAGGACAAATTATCTTTAAAACAATGAAATATCACTTATTTATGAACTTACTCAAATGCCCTTTCGTTGAACCAGAAGACAGCAGTTGCGATTGCAATTTTGTTCCAAACGTGTGGGTGTTTAGGTAATTTGATGCAACAGTTGGTTTCCCGTTCTCCCGCAGCCAATTAGAATCGAGGAGGCTCTCTGGATGATGCCTCACGACGTCGCCGGATACATTTCCACTTACGCTTTGTGCCGTGGCGTGCTTCTTCGAGTAGCTGGCACTTGAATTGTGAGCAAAGATCAAAAACGCTCCTCATGTATAATTATCTAATTATTTTTTATTATATAATTTTAATTATTATCTTTCTTCTATAGTTACCATTTAAAATTGAAATCGAATGAGTATTCATTGCAGCAGATATGAAATATTAACGGTTATACAGTTCAACTATAATTTTATAATTGAACTATTGTGTTATAATAGTTATAATTTCATAATTATTATAATTGAAAAAAAATCTTCTCTATTTGTACCCTTGAATTTTACCATCAACTTAAAAAAAAACTCAACTTGACATAAATCCAGGGAATAAACAATATAATAATGCATTTCTTTTATTTAGGTCGTTAAAAATTACTCGGCATCTAGTCCCACCTTCTCCTTGCCTGAAATCTAAGACAAAAGAGACTAAGAAATGAGTTGTACACAGATTAAGCCGTGAGTTAGGTTGTTTTGTTAATTGCGAAATTCAGCCAACAGATCAATAATGAGCAGGAATACCTCTTCGCGAAGACGTGTTTCTTGTTGCCCATATACGATCAGATAACTAGGCCTCTGCATTTATAAGATATGATCGAAGACAAAACACACTAAATTATTAATGATCCATGATACTCAGACTCGGTCAATTCAAAATCAAGTCAGCCCGACTCAGTTCGAATCAAATCAACAAATTTAACAGCAAAGTCGTACAATCATGATCCGACCTAAACTGAATTTGACAGGAGACTCGACCAAATGGGCATGCGAGTGGGAGAAGTGTTGTGGACACATTTTGAGGACGACGCATGTGTAGGAAGTACGTGAAGTGCACGGTAAAGACTCCTTAGCTTCCACTCTTCCATGTGAGGCTAGACTAGCAAATTAATTTTCCTTTTTTTTCCTATGTCCGACTTTAATGTCGGAAGAATTTAGTCAAAATCCCATCTTGATCGACTTGTCTTTCAACTCCTTTCAATGTTAGCAACTTCCCAACTCGTTCATCAATCGTGAAACAGTTCTAAACCTAGCGTCAAATGTTTATCATTTCTAGGGATTCTCGTCGGAGCTGGACATGCTTTCGGTGAAATTCCCTCATCGGCCTAGATCGGCAGTGGACATACCCGGGTTTCATAGTTGCTCAGCTTCTGGGTGACTCAATCACTCGCCGACCTGACTAATCGCCAAACCCAATAAGGAACCGACTTGATAAAGAGGTCCTAGGTAATCAGTGATCCAACCCGTGTTTAACCTATTCGTAGTGCTTTGATCGTATCACTTGAGGAGTCAACCCATCCCCGATTCAACCTTATCAATCCCATGTCCTATTCATTCGTATAAATGGAAAAAGAGCCTTTGTTTATTAGACTAAGATATGTTCGATTGCCCCACGCATCTCTTCTCTAGCGGAATGAAGGTGGTCTTCTTCGTTAGACAATTCGTGAATGAAAAAAAGGAAGAGTTAAATAATGGAGCTGAAAGGAGTTGACTTCGTTATCCAATCAAGCCAACGTGTTCCCCAAAATGTGATTTTGCAACCGTGTACATGTTTTCTTCTAATTAATTTGATTCATCAAATGAACCAACCTTTAGATCGGGTGGAGTACAGGTGTTGGCGTGTTGCATGTCTCTGCTCGAATTCATGCTGCAGCACTACTGCAACTCGCGTTTCCAGTTCTTTCTCCTTCCTTCCACCTTTGAATTCATCGACCTTAATTAATTACCTCCGCCATCGTCCTCTTAGATTCGCTTTAAATGTACCTTCTCTTTCTCGTGCTATTATTCTTCATCCCCTCTCCTCCCTCCTTCACGAGATGCAGGCGGCGAGGGCAAGAGCTGTGCTACTTGTTGCGCTATTTCTACTCTGCCGCAGCGGCTCGGAATGCAGCAGAGCAGCTCGGCCTCACACGGTCGGGTTCAGGGAAGGAGAAAGGCCCCTGCTTTCCGCTTCGATGAGGGTGGAAGTGAGCCGAGGCCAGGCGGCGCTGCTCTTCTCCATGCTTCCGCGAGGGGCGGTGCCGCCGTCCAGCCCCGGCGGTGGGATCAACGCCGACGGGAACAATTGAATACCAACTCCGGCGGGAGACATGCATGGAAGAAGAATTGTACACGTGCATATATACGTTTTCGATTCATTAATTTTTGAAAGATTGCTTTTGTTCGATCGATTCGTTTGCAGTTTGAAATCGAGATTGTATATGTGCTTGCAATCTCGTAGTAAGTTGTATTTTGGAATTCTGTAGCTTGATTTGGTGAATTGCCATGATACAAAGACTTTCGTTCAAGAATTTGCCCAAAGAATTTTGTAGATTTTTTATGTCTCCTTGCTCTTCCTTCTAATTAGCTATTTACTTGTGCTATAACCATCATTAGGTGTTTTGATTACTGAAATAAAAAATAGTTAGCAAAATAAAAACAAAAGAATGGAATTTCTTTGAAGATTAAAATTGAACATATTTGACATGAAACTTCGTTCTGCAGGAAGCACTCACCACCACTTCTATATTCTTATGGAACTAAACGCATGAGTATCAAATCCCATTTGTAAAAAAATTGGCGACGGCCGCCGGCCGCCGGCGTTGCGAGAGATGAGAGTCGCCGACGACGATTCAAAAGATCTCGAGGATCTCGAGGATGAAACCGTTGCAGAGTGGGCATTCGCTGTTGGTCACCCAGAGCTCGCGCGAGCAGAGGCGGCAGAAGGTGTGGCCGCAGGAGGTGAACCGCGCCCCCTTGTGCTGGACCATGCACACGCAGCACACATACAGCATCCCGTCGTCGCGGCCCTCCGACTCCTCATCCGTCGCCAGCTCCTCCTCTTCTTCCTCCTCGTCCTCCTTCCCGCTTCCTCCCCACTCGTCCGTTTGCTCCAGCAAGGCCATCAGCGACATTGCCGGCGCCGCCTCAGACGACCCACTACGCTCCTCCTCCTCCTCCTCTTCGTCGTCGTCGTCGTCGTCGTCGGGCTTCGGGATGTTCTCTGCGCTCACTTTCACGGGCGCTGGGGCGGAGGAGGGTTCCGGGGCGCGAGGCTCGGAGTTGCGAACGGACACTGGGGCGGGAGGCTCGGAGTTGCGAACGGACGCTGGGGCGGAGGAGGGTTCCGCGGCGGGAGGCTCGGAGTTGCGAACGGAGACGGAAAGCGAGACGGAGAGGGGGCGGCGAACGGAGGTGGTGCGGTTGGAGACGAGCTCGGGGTCGGAGATCGGCCATGGGTTCCGGACGGAGACCGAACGAGGGACGGGGCCGGCGTTGATGGGTTGATTACCGCGACGGCCAGGGGAGACGGCGACCTCCGAGGCAGAGGACGCCGCCAACCAGGCGGCACCGGCCCGGCGGAAACGGTCCCTCAACGATCTCCACTTGGCTTTCCCGCCGGAGTTGGCGCCGGCGGAGGCCCTCTGCGCGTGATGAGCTAGGTGGACGAGGTCGAACAGCTTCCGTGCGGGGCTGCGGGGGGTGACGGGGCTCTCCCTCCTCTCGCTGGCCACCGCGGCGGCCGGACTGTTACTTCGGCGAGGGGAGACAACCGCATGGCTGTCGTCCAGCTCGCGGATTTCCGAGATCGTCGAGATTCGCGACATGTCGATTCCGAAACCGCAAACTTTCTCATAGGAATCGACGAGAGGAATTCCTGCAAATCTTAATCGACCTCCATCTCCTCTCTTCCCTGCTCCTCTTGTGGGCGATCGATTGGTGGGGGAGAGCAGAGCTGCACAAGGATTTAGGAACGACTCCTGCGGTCCGACAAGTTTCATTCCGGATCGTTAAAACTGTCTCCGAACTCCGATCGCACGCTATTTTTGGGCCTTCGGTTAATTTTTTCCTGACTATTTGCTTAATTTCCGCTAGACCATGTCATTGCCTTTTCTTCCTAGTTCCTTCGTAGAAGGTGAGCGGAAGGGGCACCACCAAACTTGTGACGTGGCAGGGGCATTGTGGTTGACAAAAGCAGATACATTTATTTTCGAGTTTACCTTTTTACAGATGGTTGTGAGGCCGATCGTGTAGGGCCGCTAAGATGACGGATCCACCTTTTGCAGAGCAGAAAAGTTGATATTACATGACAAAGATAATAACTCTTCAATTAGTTTCTTTATCATTATTTATATATTTTTATATTAAATTATAGTTTGTTAAAATTAAATCTTTATTTTATTTATATTTTTAATTATTTAAATTATTATTCGATTTCTGAAACTTATTTACAAATTCCATCACGTTTGTCATGGTTGGTTGGTGTGCTTGTGATGCTTCAAAAAGATACTGCGTCACGCCTGCTGTTCAAATTGGACCAGATGAAGATATTCAACTGCATCTGCATGGGTTGGAGGATTGAAGGCCTGAAAAAAAAAAAAAAATCAAAAGTCAAGTAATTTGAATTGTAAAATAAATCGGCAAATTACCCAAATGCTCACCTAACTTTTAAAAGTACTTAACAACGTAATCAACTTTGTCGAATAGTACTTTTAAAAAAAATATCATTTTATTAAAAAAACTAAATATTATAAGATACATTGACATAACGGGATACTAAAATAAATAGAGATATTATAAGATACATCGACAGTAACGGGATACTAAAATATTTAAAAACTTATTAAAGTTTGAAAAATAATTAGGTTGAAAAAAAATCAACCAATCAATTGCCTATGTCCATTCTCTTTTTATTCTAATTTTTAAATATCCGAATATTTTACTAATATAAAAAAATCTTTAAAAAAATTTAAGATAATAAATTATATATATATATATATATATATATATTAATTTAAACGGAGCATCTTAATATTAAAATAAAAAATCTTTTAAGATACTTCAATATTAATCGAAGCACACCTTACTCAACCGACACGCATTCCACCCTCCCTTACCGGTTCCCTCCCACCTACCCGTCGCCTTTCCATCCGATACATCTCTTTCTTCGACCAACCCCCTTCCCTTCTGCCCTTTAACCCTTCTATAAATTTCCTTCGATCTTTACTCCTCCCAAGCTCCATCCAGATCTGATCCCTCCAGTTCTGTTGCCATGGATCTTCTCCTGCTGGAGAAGGGCCTTTTGGGCCTCTTTGCCGCCGTCACGCTCGCCATCGTCGTCTCCAAGCTCCGAGGCAAGCACTTCAAGCTTCCTCCCGGTCCCCTCCCCGTGCCTGTCTTCGGGAACTGGCTCCAGGTGGGCGACGATCTCAACCACCGAAACCTCACCGATCTCGCGAAGCGTTTCGGCCACATCCTCCTCCTCCGCATGGGCGTCCGGAACTTGGTGGTCGTCTCCTCGCCGGAGCTCGCGCGCGAGGTCCTCCACGCGCAGGGTGTTGAGTTCGGCTCCCGCACCCGTAACGTCGTTTTTGACATCTTCACCGGCAAGGGCCAGGACATGGTCTTCACCGTCTACGGCGACCACTGGCGCAAGATGCGGCGGATCATGACCGTGCCCTTCTTTACCAGCAAGGTGGTGCAGCAGAACCGGCAGGGGTGGGAGGAGGAGGCGCGCCAGGTGGTGGAAGATGTGAAGAAGGACGCCAAGGCCGCCACCGAGGGAGTCGTGCTCCGCCGCCGCCTGCAGCTCATGATGTACAACAACATGTATCGGATCATGTTCAACTACCGTTTCCAAAGCATGGATGACCCCCTCTTCAACAAGCTCAAGGCGGCCAACGGCGAGCGCAGCCGCCTCGCCCAGAGCTTCGATTACAATTATGGTGATTTCATCCCCATCTTGAGACCCTTCCTTAGGGGCTATCTCAAGAAGTGCCAGGATCTCAAGGAAAGCCGTCTCAGTCTCTTCGACGACCACTTTGTAGCCCAGAAAAAGTAAGTATAATCTACTTGTTCTCGTTGCCATGTTATTTTGAGATTATATGTTCTGGAAGGCATTCGATCAATGTACGCTAATTTGTTTACGATTCGAATCGAGCAGGAAGATGATGGAGGAAATGGGATCCAAGATGGAGCTCAACTGCGCCATTGATCACATCTTGGATGCGGAGAGGAGAGGGGAGATAAACTACGACAACGTTCTCTACATAGTCGAGAACATCAATGTTGCAGGTTCTTATCAATCACCACTGCTCTTTACCATCGCAATTGTAGTTTCCTACAGAAAATGGAGAATTTCTCTGCAATTTTAGGGCAAGCCCATCGTAGACAAAAGAAAAGGATGACCTCATATTAATTATCTTGCATAATACAAGTTGCTGTCTCATCTGGAAAAAGTAGCTAATTCATAATTGAGTTATTGAATCATGTGGTAGCTAGACAACTATTTGGCAATTTCCCAGTGCTTAGCTTCCAGGAAATTTCTTCCAGGAAATTTCTAATGGTCATGCATTCTGTTTGGATAAGAATTCCCTCTTGAAATTGTTAATTGATTGTTCATTTTAAATGATTGAGTACCATGTGAGTGCAGCCATCGAGACTACATTGTGGTCGATCGAATGGGGTGTGGCGGAGTTGGTGAACCATCCGGAGATTCAGCGGAAGCTTCGGGCAGAGCTCGACACGGTGCTGGGACCAGGGGTGCCGATCACGGAGCCGGACATCCAGAGGCTGCCTTACTTGCAGGCGGTGATCAAGGAGACCCTCCGGCTGCGCATGGCCATTCCCCTCCTCGTCCCCCACATGAACCTCCACGACGCCAAGCTCGGCGGCTACGACATCCCGGCCGAGAGCAAGATACTGGTCAACGCCTGGTGGCTCGCCAACAACCCCGCCCACTGGAAGAAGCCCGAGGAGTTCCGCCCGGAGCGCTTCCTGGAGGAGGAGGCCAAGGTGGAGGCCAACGGCAACGACTTCCGCTACCTGCCCTTCGGCGTCGGCCGCCGTAGCTGCCCGGGCATCATTCTTGCGCTGCCCATCCTCAGCATCACCCTCGGCCGCCTCGTCCAGAACTTCGAGCTGCTGCCGCCGCCGGGGACCAAGCAGGTCGACACCGCTGAGAAGGGCGGTCAATTCAGCCTCCACATCCTCAAGCACTCCACCGTCGTCTGCAAACCCAGGGCATGAGATATCATTCTCATCTCAAATTGATGGATTGGGTGCATTCTTAGCTTCTGATATTTAGTAATCGTGCTCTTCTTGGTCAACCGCGCAGCGATCTTGTTCCTGATTCGGGGCATTCTATTCCATTACGATTTCATAAAGAGCCTCATGAATGGTTTGTTTCTTGGAACTTAATTTTGTGAAGACCGAGAGCTCTCAACAAATAAAAACTACAATAATCAATTGTGAAAGCAAGTTGGGCAAAATGTTTTCTTTGTTAACGTCAAAATGTAATATCTAGGAAATGTTTTCTTTAAATCTTTGGTTTGAGTTGGAAGAAAATGAGGTGTGTGGTGGCTCTTGTTTGTTGGACAGCAACCAGTGACCCGACTGGAGTAGGTAAGCCGTATACGGAAGTTAGATTGGGGCGGGTGAGCTAGACCTGAAGAAAGCATTTTCTAAGATATTATTGGTCTCAAAGAACCATTCCTCTTCTCGCATATAACTGCTTAGATGCTTTTATGTGGGGTAGGATATAACGTAGTTATAAAATATTTAGAGAAATAATAATAAAATTTTAATTTTAATTTTAAATGAGATAAATATGTTTCGAATTTATATAATAGGTGAATTAAAATAAAATCGATTATTTCTGAAATTAATGGGGTAAAATTTTAACATTTGAATTATTAAATTAAATAACTTACTATACTTATAGATTGTCTTATCCATCGTGTTATTACAACTTACAAGCATTTTGTAAATCAACATTTGCTTGGCGTAATGATAAGTAAATTAGAAGTTAAGAGTTTAAATTCAAATAATAATATCATTGTTGGAAGAATTTAAAATTTAAAATTTATTATTTTTAACCTCAAATGAAGAATAGTATAATATAATACAAATGTTAGACAAATAGAATTTGTACATTTACGCTTTCAAAATGTTCTGATGTGAATAATGTCAAATGCTTGTACATTCTCTATTTCAATACCAGCTGTGTGACAGTGTGAGTTTCATTTTCATATGACGGGCGTACAGTGTATGAGTCTGTACGCTGTCCGGGGCACAACATAAATGGCGAGGCATGAGTTACATAAATCCAACGGTTAATGTTGGACCATTTTATACTTTCTAAATTTATTTTGACAGTGAGTGAAAATTTTTTATAGAATTGGATAGGTCATCTTCAAAATTAATCAGTTTAAAAAGTTCAATAATTGATTTAAAAAAAGGACCGTATGCGGTCGTCTTGCCGCTCGTGATGATTTAAACAATCAAACCAATTAATATATAATTTAAGCTGAATAACTTGAATTGTGTTACTAGGTATTCATGGTAGACTCAGTAGAGTTGCCTCGTCTGCTTCGTATTGCTCATCTCACATAATCTGTTTAGTTGGCTTAGCTCATCTATATAACTCAACCACTTCACTTAACTTGTTTAGCAAATCTACCTTATCCAGTACTGGCTTGGCTAAGTTGCCTCTTGCTTAGTTAATCTTCAGCAAAAGGTGGAAGCAGTCACTCCAGCAGTTTCACACGATTGACCCATGATCATCTGTGAGAAGGTAAATCGAAAAGTTGTAGTTGACCACTACGGAAAAAGGTATTGCCTCAGCTTCATTAAAATTTGACCATTACTCACTTCAGCAAATCTGTCCCACAGTCACGAATTCAACCATGCTCTGGGGATAAAAAATTAGATAAAGATCCACCGAAGCGGGGAGCCTAATTAACCGTATGCGCTAACAGAAAAGCCCGAAGGGCGTTCCCGTCCCTGTCAAGGGAGATGCCAACCATCTCTCCTTTCTATGAACACCTCTTGCTGAGTTAATCTATCGACTTGGTTCGATTGCTTAATTAATTCAATCAACTCATTCAACTTGACCATATACATCAATTTATTTGGTTCTCTTAACACATTCCACCTATAGGCTATAGAGTCGTTCAATCTATCCATCCAAAATGGCTTGTACAATTTGGCTAGCCGATTCAATCGATGTGGCCTGCTAGGCCATTTGCTTCGGTCCTCGACCCACCTCATCTATTATTATATATATATATATATATATATATATATATATATATATATATATATTAAACAAAAAAAAACTGAACATTGAACGTTTATTTTATAGAATAATATAATAAACTAAACACACCATTAATTCCTTAGATTTGAGCTCCACATCAATTTGGAGATGCCCTCATACTCCGAGCCAAAAGTACTCATACTGCATGCTCCATGATTGGCACTTAATGTAATTAGATAGTTCCAAACATGTTCCTTTCTCTTTCACAAACTTAAGCACAGTAAATTCTCATCCTCCTCACAGGCCACAAAGTGTTCTTGATGCAATAATTGAATAAAAATTTCTCAGTAACCATCAGTGCAAGTTTAAGTGATCATAAGTAGCTGTATGGAATGAAAGTACCTTGCTGCAGTGGTCATTACACTGCACATGCATGCTGCACTATCTGGAGAGGAGGACTAGCCAAGTAGTCTTTGGTGGTGGAGGTGATGGTTGCCTAAGGTGGTCACTGATGATAAAGAATGTTGTAGTGTTTGTCAAATCTTGGAAAAAAGATTGACATATTGCCATGTGAAGGATTGCTCATTTGTGGTGTGTGTGTGTGTGTGTGGAAGGCCAAAGAAAGGTGATAACCTGCAGCACTGCTTGTTGTGCGAGAGAAGGCAAAGTTTGAGTTGATGTTACAGAAAATGCTGCTCCATGTTGCAAGTGGTTTCATGCGTCTCCATATCAGATAAAAAGAGTGGAATGAGAAGCTTTATTTCATATCAAGCCTTTTGATAAAACGAGGACCTCAGTACTCGTCTGAAGTATCAAGATGGATCACAAAGTAAGATATAGAGTGCTTTCCTCTTTGTTGCAGAAGATTCAAAGGTTCCACTTTCCTCTTAGTCGATAGCAATTTCGAGAAAGTTGTCAGTAAGGTCTTGTTTCTTCCATTCTTTTTTTTAGTTAATCACACATATATGCTTCCTATGTATAATCTGCATTGGTGTAGTGTATGTTTCAGGAGAGACTAGTATCGCTAAAAACCTTTAACAACCCCACAAATCTAATCAAATCCCTTTTTCTTTGGTGTACCACACTCAAAACTCCTGCTGTTGATCAGATTCAAGAAGAAAGTTAAAGATTCCAAAGCACTAAGCAGCAATCCCCACAACTCGGGGTTGGTCAGACAATTGGCATAAAGCAAATTTAAAGTTCCCAAGAGAGAGCTCTTCGTGAAGAAGGCAAACATTACACAAAAAAAAACCTTTAGTAAATTTAAATAGGCATCTCCAATCGGTATAGAGCTCTAAATGATTTTTTAAAAATAATTTCTAGTATATCATATCAAATATATAAAAATTTATCACTCTCTCCACAATAAAAAAAAAAACTCTATATAAATTTTAAATCTCATTGTTAATTAATTATTAGTCCCACTCACATGATTAATTTCGAGAGAAAAAAATAATTTTAAAATTTCACTATCGTTCTTAAACTAAAAACCTCAAATCTCATGTCTACGATTTAAACTTTTTTTGTTCAATTTTTTAATTTCACAAATCTCTCTGATACGAGTGTCATGGATGACATGACTTCTTTCGGAAGTAAAGATCAAAAGTCAAGCGAAGGTTAAATTTCAAACTGACCTAGCAAGACAAGTCAACATGAATCTGGAAGAAACGATATCACAAGGGTGAGATAGTTGTCGCCTCCGATTCGGACTGTACTTTGGGCTCAAGCATTGGTTCAGTCTGGACCTCACTTGGACCTCCAAAGCAATGTCATCCAACCCCAAAACCTCATCTCGACTGTTTCAATCTTGACCATGCATCTCGGTTTCGGCCATCGGTTTTGACTATCTTGATCTCGGCCATCTCAGTCTCGGCCATCTCGATCTCGGTGATCTCGATCTCGACCGTCTCAATCTCGGCCGTCATAATTTCGGCCATCGCGGTCTCGGCCATCTAGGTCTCAATCATCTCGTCTCGCCCACCACCCTCTGCCTTACACAGAAACTATCAAAATTCTCCCAAGCGTACATTACCTACAAAGGGGTTAGGATGGTTATGTGATTGTCAGACCTGATCCCCTGGATATTCTCGTACCTGTGCATAAAGCCAAAAGGTAAGAATAATCAACGACTGCCGCACCGAAGGGCAGTTACGAGGCTGGAAGACTTGGGGGGTGTTTGGTTTTAAGTTGTATTTTTTCAATGGAAAGTTGGGGTTGAAAATATGTAAATGTATAGTTGGGGTTGAGAAAAGGTTGAGAAAATGTAAATGTAAATGATCGTGTTTGGTGAATATGAGATTGAGTTGTATTTTGGATGTCCATTTACTTATTTACCCTTACTAAAAACTTGAAAAAATCCTTATATATTTTTTACAAGGGTAGATGTGTAATTTGAACTTTCAAGTTGGCAAAAAGGACCTCCACAGGTCCTTTTTACCAACCCCCAATTTCCAGTTATCCCAACCCCATATGTACATTCACCATCTAAACACAAACACCCATATGATGTCCATTGCACAAATTTCAAGAACTCAACTGAACATTTACATCTGGGGAACCTTAAACCAAACACCCCCTTGGTCATCTAGATGTCATATGTTAGGATCTCAAGTTGACAATCGTTACACGTTAGAGCCCATTTTTTAAAGTCTCGACTAGTGATCTCTCTCAAGTTGACGAGAATAAACGTTATTCATGAGTATATATATAAACCCTTCGTAAGGTATGAACGAGAGACTCTCTCTCCCTCTCAACAGTTTTGGCAACTTCATACATTTGTCTTTTTCTTCTTTTGCACTTCTATTTTTTTCTTCCACGAAATACTAATTTGAGCGTTAGAGTGGTCTGCCGAGACTCTCCAACACCTTTCTTTTCTCCTTCGAGCTCTGTTAAAAAGTCGCACCCGTTAAATCATTCATTGATTGATGACTTGACCCTCTACGATATCTCATCGGAACACTCTCTAAAAACCTTACATCGGACAAGCCTTAGAAAGGGAAGTACAATTTCCCATCTATTTTTGTTATTATTTTTTATTGTAATATCAATCTGTCATCAACTAAATGTCCCAACCTTTTGCCAATTCTCCAGAAAAGTTCTTTGCAGAATTGTATTTGAATACTAATTACTATATAACCTCATTGGCGTATAGAAAGGAATGTTACTAACATTAACTAAGTAGCATAATTAAAGTGTTGTTCAGCTTTATGCTGGGGTCTCAAAACACTCAACAAACAGAAAGATCCGACTCTTAAATGCGCTCCTTACTTTACTTCATAGCAAGCTTGACTTGGATTAACGTATTGGTGGAGAACGAAAAAAAATTTCTAAAAGCAAAATGATCTCATAGTGCATGAAGATTCCATTTTGAGTGCCTTTGATTTGTCTCCACTCCAGGGGTCTTGTTTGTTCAGAGGATATTCTTTTGTTATTCCACCTCTATGGTAATGTATAAGTGCCTGACCATGTTTATAGGTGCCAAAGAGAAGGAAATAAGGGGAAAACTTTAGTGCCGTAGAATATTATTGTAGTGGTCTTTTTATTTCTTTTAATTGAACTTTGCAAGGCATCTCGTAATGTTGCATGAACCATGAAGGCTGAACCCAGTAATTATACATGCTGATCATCCACAAATAATTAAGCTACAAGTATATATCATACTTGGTAGCTGCCAAAGAAGGAAGAATAACATCAACAAAATACAAGAAAAGAGCATCTTGTGCATCAAAAAGATATGGACGATCTGTTTACTTTAACATAGGTAAGCAGCGGCATATATAGTCTTGCTCCTTCATTCGACACGTGATCAAAAAGATGACTTCACAGGTCACTCTTAGTCACCACTCAAACACAAGATAGCGAAGCTAGCTAGCCTTGTTCACTGACTTCGCCTTGAAGTATTTGGCCATCAAGGTTTGTTTAGAGTTGCACGAGAGATCTTAATGTAAAGTGATTTCTCCATCACTGTCGTCTTTGTACTTGAGCTGATAAAAAGTCTCCTTCACATCAAACCACTTTTCTCTTCTTCAAAACCTGAATAAGTTGTTTTTCCTTCGGTCAGAAGAATTGATCCAAATCTTGATGGTAGCAAAGCAAAGCTGTTAGAGTATAGCACCATCAGAGAATATATATGATGGGCACTTTAATTGATTACTAGGCAGGACCTAATTAGTGGTCTGCAAGTGGGACTACCTAAGCCATCCTTCAAAAGGCTGGTGTAGGACTCTTGTCCCCTTAATTATCAATCTTTATAAGAATTAAATAGGGAAATTAAAATGTTGTGGGAGTGGGAGTGCTCTTATGCGCTGTTGGTTACTTCCACATTTACAAAAGGCAGTCCCAGTCTACAAAAGCATGAGAATCTTGGCAGTGTTTGAACATGTTCTTTACCTACTTGATTGAGAAACAAAGCAAAATATTTACTGTCCAAAATGAAAGCTTGACCCGCAAAGACCTATTACTGAATTAATCTTGATCAAGTGATTGCTATTCTAACACACTAGTCACTGTTGTAGGATGCCTTACTGGAATGCCAATGTTGAGTCAACTTCTACTATTCTAATATTTCTCTTATCTCTTTCCTCTTTCTTGGTCCCCATTTTTCTCTATAAATACTAGCGACTCCTAATGTTACAATTCCCTTTCCTCCTTCCCTTCTCCTGATTTCCTTAGTTTTTCTTAAGATTCCGCTATTCTTCTCCAAGTTAGACTCTTCTCTCTCTCTGCAAAACACAAAGTTCTATCTACTGTTTAATAGTCTCCGTTAAATTTTCTTTTTAGTTATTTGTCCATCACATGCATCATCACTGTCTGTTCATGTTTCTGTGAGTAAAATTGACCCGTCTTGTTTATGATAAGCAATATTCTTCATCGCATGACCAATCTCGCACAATCCTTCTCCGTTGTCTTCCTTTACTGGTTCTATGTTTTCCATGATCTTTGAGTTGATCACTGGAGCCTGCACATCTCTGCCTGTGACTCTTAGCTTTCTCTTGTCATAATTCCACTATAGTCTTTCCTAAAACGATTTCTCTACTGTAAAACTCCAAATTCCAATGGCTTCTCCTGATGGGACTTCTTCCGGCTCCTCTCTGCTCCATAACTTGGGTTCCGACGAAGACCTTCAGTCTCTCATGGAGCAGAAGAAGCGCAAACGAATGATATCGAATCGCGAGTCCGCAAGGCGATCAAGGATGCGCAAGCAGAAGCAACTGTCGGATTTGATAACAGAGTTGAGCCAGCTGAAGAAGGAGAACAGCCAGATCATAATGCTCTTGAGCATCACCACACAGCGCCGCGCTGCCATGGAGGCCGAGAACTCTATCCTCATGGCTCAGGTGATGGAGCTCAGCTACGCACTCGAATCACTCAATGAAATAGCACACAGCATGAGAGGAAGCAATCTCAGCAGCAATATGTCGATGTGGGATGGGCCTCAGCTCACGGATAGCTTTATGAGTCCATGGAACTTGAGACATATAAATCAACCTATCATGGCTTCAGCGGAGGACATGCTTTACTAGTGACAGGGAGCTTATCGAAGCAATACGTGCATGACTAGAAACCTGGTCCTTGATCATGAGCAGTGGTGTCTGTCAAGTCTAATTTGCTTTGTGAGATAGTGTTTTTATCTATCGCAATCTGCAAGATTGTGCTGTCGTTTTAAGCTTTATCATGTTCCATTCTGTCATTGATCTTGCCAAGACAGTGAAGATCGTTAATTAGTGCATGCGTTTTAAGCTTCAACTTTGTGCAAAGCTACTATATATCTCTCGCTTGCTGAAACAAGATTCTAAGGGATGAGCTATATTTACAAGAGTTGCTAAATTTTTTTGTTATATTCAAAAACAAAATATTTGGATGAAGAATTTGTGATGAATTGATACATTTAAAAAGAAACAATTCAATGGATCTTGTCTGGGTCCTGTTGCAGCCCATTTGCTGTTATGGGCCATTTGGTACTAAACCGATGGTTTAATTTGTGCCTAGGGTTTCCTCTCTCCTTCCACTACCCTGGTTTGTTGTAGGCCTTGATCCTGTGCTTTTCTTCGTCGCAGCAATGGGCAGGCGTAAGCTTTCTCATTCTATCTGATCCTCTTCGGTGTCCTCTGCTTTCTAGTGGAGTATAGCTTTCATATGTCAATCTTCATTGATTTTTTTTCTGAAAAAAATGGAATTTTCTGTGTTTATTGATCATCTCTTCTATGGGCTAGTTTTCGGTTACAGGAGGCATTTTAACATGTTGAATAAAGTTCAATAGATCGTTTTGCCTGACATGAAATCAGGCGGATCTACTTTAAACTTCATTTAGTTGTATACGGTCTATCGTTTGCGTCGTTCTGTTCTTGCGTACTCGCCTTATTTTACCTTTTTTTATCAGAAAAATTATGTTCACAGTATGGAAATAAATATGATAAGTAGATTATGTTTTCCATTGTTGTTCGAACCGTGCTGTTTTGGTCGTAATCGACTTGGTAATGTGCATTTGATACCATCGTATCTATGTAAAATCTATCGTATATGAAATGTTACTACTACTGTCTACTGGTCGGCATCTGTATCATAGTTGTAAGATACATATCTGGGGATTATCTTTAATTTCACTTGTAGCATATGTAATATCAAGGAAAAAGTGAATCTTTTTGTTATTCAGAGTGCCTCCTTTTACTTACTAAACATATTAATGGGTTTATTACATACATATACCTCGTTTATATTATGATTTTCCAACATTATAGTTTTTTAAAAATTTCCAATCATGACTAGAGGTGGGGTTAACTGTCATACGTTGAGAAATAGATGCTCAGTGATTTTTTAAGAAGACTATGAGATTGTCATTCCTCATTTATTTTTAGTAGGAGTAAGTGATGCATAGACCTTCACCATCTGATGAGAGCAATACACAAAGGGTGATTCATAGGATCATTAGAAGTGATTCATTATGTTTTAAGACCAAAAAGAAAATTTGGTTTAGATATAGTTTGTCACACTTGGGTGTAGTGTTAAATGAGCAAAAGTTCTCACACCATAGGTTGGGTAAGAATAAAAATTATAGGAAAATTAATAGTCTAAGATTTGGAACATGGAATATAGGAACCCTTACTGGTAAAACAATGGAGGTAGTAGATACGATGATTAGAAGAAGAATTAGTATTTTGTGTGTACAAGAGACAAAATGGGTAGGCGAAAAGGCAAAGTTAATAGAGAACTCGGGTTATAAGTTATGGTACACAGGGAAGAGTAAAACAAGAAATGGAGTTGGTGTTATTGTAGATAGTTCGTTAAAGGATGAAGTTGTAGGAGTAAATAGAAAGGGGGATAGAATTATAGCTCTCAAAATAGTAGTGGAGAAAGACACTATAAATGTAATTAGTGTATATGCACCTCAAGCAGGATTAGATGAAAATACTAAATCAAAGTTTTGGGATGACCTAGATGAAGTATTACAAAATATTCCATCAAATGAAATGGTTTTAATAGGAGGTGATCTAAATGGACATGTTGGAGTGAAAAATGAGGAATATGAGAGGGTGCATGGGGATTATGGGTTTGGAACAAGAAATGAGGAAGGTAAAACTATACTGGATTTTGCGATAGCATATGATCTTATACTAGCTAATACGTTTTTTAAGAAAAGAGAAGAACACTTGATCACATTTAAAAGCGGGAATAATAAATCGCAAATTGACTTTCTTATGGTTAGGAAGAGGGATAGAAAGATTTGTAAAGATTGTAAGGTCATTCCTGGAGAAAGTTTAACAATCCAACATAGGTTAGTAGTATTGGATATACGTCTTAAGCATAATATCCATAAAAAGAAAATATCCACTACTCCTAGAATTAAGTGGTGGAAGTTGAAGGATGAGAAACAAAACATATTTAAGGAGAAGGTAGAAGGACAAGTATTAGGTGAAGTATACGGTGACCCTACTACGACATGGGATAAAATGGTATCAAAGTTGAAAATAATAGCCAAAAGTATACTCGGCGAGTCAAAGGGGTATGTACCACCAAGTAAAGAATCTTGGTGGTGGAATGAGAAAGTACAGGAAAAAGTGAAGGAAAAACGAATAGCCTATAAGAAATTATATATTTGTAAGAATGAAGAAAATTTTAAAAAATATACATTAGCTAAGAAAGAGGCTAAAAAAGCAGTGAATGAAGCTAAAAATACAACTTTTGAGCAATTATATCGAAAATTGGATACAAAAGAAGGAGAAAAAGACATTTATAAAATAGCTAAAGTGAGAGAGAGGAAGACAAAAGATATTAGCCAAATAAGATGTATTAAAGATGAATGCAATAGGGTATTAGTAAATGATGGAGAAATAAAAGAGCGGTGGAAGAGGTATTTTCATCAACTTTTTAATGAAGGTGTAGGTGATCAACTTAACTTAGGTAATTTAAGCAGGTCAAATGAGTATAGAAATTTAAATTTTTATCGTAGAATTCAAATTTCAGAAGTAGAACAAGCTTTAAACGGAATGAAAAATGGAAAAGCCGTTGGACCAGATGATATCCCGATAGAGGTATGGAAGTGCTTAGGAAAACAAGGTATTGAATGACTTACAAAATTATTTAACATGATATTAAAAACAAAGAAAATGTCAGATCAATGGAGAGTAAGTACTCTAATTCCCTTATATAAGAATAAGGGGGACGTACAAAATTGTGCAAATTATAGGGGCATTAAATTAATGAGTCATACCATGAAACTTTGGGAAAGAGTAATAGAAAAACGATTAAGGAAAGAGACTATGGTCACCGAAAATCAATTTGGGTTTATGCCTGGTAGGTCGACAATAGAAGCTATACATCTTCTCAGGCAACTAATTGAAAAGTATCGGGGGCAAAAGCAAGATCTACATATGATATTTGTTGATTTAGAAAAAGCTTATGATAGAGTCCCAAGGGAAATTATATGGAGAATTCTAGAAAAGAGGGGTGTTAGCGTAGTATATATTGACCTAATTAAGGATATGTATGAGGAAGTAACGACTAGAGTGAAGACTTCAGGCGGATTAACTGAAGCATTTCCAATAAAGATAGGGTTACATCAAGGGTCAGCTCTAAGTCCTTATCTTTTTACACTAATCATGGATGAACTTACTGGACATATTCAAGATACCGTACCATGGTGCATGTTGTTTGCAGATGATATTGTATTGGTAGATGAGACACGTGAGGGAGTAAATGCTAAATTAGAATCTTGGCGAGAAACACTAGAAGAGAAAGGTTTTAGGCTTAGTAGAGTAAAGACAGAATATATGGAATTTAAGTTTAGCAATATTGAACGTAGTGAGACAAGTATTAAAATAGGAGATGATGAGTTGTCTGAAACTGAGAGTTTTAAATATTTAGGATCATTTTTGCAAGCCGATGGAGGGATTGAGAGAGATGTCTTACATAGAATACAAACAGGATGGTTGAAGTGGAGGAGAGCATCAGGTGTTTTATGTGATCGTAAAGTGCCTCTAAAACTTAAAGGAAAGTTCTATAAAACGGCAATTAGACCTGTCATGTTATATGACGCTGAATGTTGGGCTATGACTCGAGCACATGAGCAAAAGATGAGAGTTGCGGAGATGAGGATGTTAAGATGGATGTGTGGACATACGAAGATGGACAGAATAAGAAATGAGAGCATTAGAGAGAAAGTTGGAGTTGCATCTATTGAGGAAAAACTCCGTGAGACACGTTTAAGGTGGTACGGACATGTACTTAGACGACCGATAAATGCTCAAGTTAGGCGGTGTGAAACTATAACAAATACGCATATCAAACGAGGGCGAGGTAGACCAAAAAAGACTTGGTTAGCAACAATAAAACAAGATAAAATTTATTTAAATATAAATGATGATATAATAGGAGATAGAGCTCAATGGCGTAAAAGGATCCATATAGCCGACCCCACTTAGTGGGATAAGGCTTGGTTGTTGTTGTTGTTGTTGTTGTATATAGTTTGTCATTGAACTCATTGTTCAAATCACAATACTTTTGCTGGAAACATTAAAGACCTTATGGTTATTCTTCGTACAGGACCTGCACGTTGTTATCGTCAGATTAAGAACAAACCGTATCCTAAATCACGGTACTGCCGTGGTGTTCCTGATCCTAAGATTAGGATCTATGATGTTGGAATGAAGAAGAAAGGGGTTGATGAGTTTCCTTTCTGTGTTCACCTTGTGAGTTGGGAGAAGGAAAATGTTTCCAGTGAAGCTCTTGAGGCTGCACGCATTGCTTGCAATAAGTATATGACAAAATTTGCTGGGAAGGATGCTTTTCACCTACGAGTGAGAGTTCATCCTTTCCATGTTCTTCGTATCAACAAAATGCTTTCTTGTGCTGGAGCTGATAGGCTGCAGACTGGCATGAGGGGTGCCTTCGGGAAGCCTCAAGGGACATGCGCTAGGGTAAGTATTGGGCAAGTCCTTCTGTCTGTTCGCTGCAAGGACAACAATAGCCATAATGCTCAAGAAGCATTAAGGCGGGCCAAGTTCAAGTTCCCTGGCCGTCAAAAGATAATTGTCAGCGGAAAGTGGTAAGTATCTGAACGAAAACCCGAAGTTCAGATGATATCCCTTTGATTTCTATAAGGGCTTCCTTCAGGTTTCTATTATTATCCAATCTAATATCATATCTCTATAGTTCATGAACTACATTTTGCCTCTGATGCGACATAGACACCATTTTCAGGCCTTGAATGATCATTGGAGTTGTCATGTATGTTATTTTATCTGCTGACATTGTAAACTGGTTCTCAGGGGCTTTACTAAGTTCAACCGTGCTGACTATGTGAAATGGAAGAGCGAGAACAAGATAATGCCAGATGGTGTCAATGCCAAGGTATCTTCTGTTTCATATATACATTACTCATTCGATGCGATGAATTAACAACTTTGTTACCATAGTTTTGCATCTTCATCGCCCTCTTGCCATGCCGTGCGTTCAACTAACCTCTCAACTTTCCATTTGCTTGAAAAATAGAGTTACTATTTTGATATTTCATGATAATTCTGGCAAGCAAGCAACAAATGAATTTATATTCTTGTGAATGTGTTTGGCTGTGCAGCTGCTTGGATGCCATGGTCCACTGTCTAAACGTCAACCTGGAAGAGCTTTCTTACAGTCCAATTTAGCAGAAGCTTCTTAGAAACATACCTGAGAGATTCTGACCCATATTTATGATGAACAACCCTGTTACTCTCAAATTACTTTTGCAGGAAAATTCGTCCAGTTTTTTTGATCAGGTTGCGACTCTGAGGCATGTAATCACTTCTATCATTTCGCAATTTCACTTTCAGTGCTTGATGCTTCATATTCTTACTATTTTCCTGTTAATGGAATTCGACAAACATTGACAGGATTGTGTCGCTAATCTATAATTTAAATGTAGTTATAATATAATTTTATTAAAATTAAGTTATGCAGACGTAATAAATTTAAATTTATTTTGGAATTCATGTCAAAAGGATTCTAGTTCTATTCTAAAACTTCTCGTTTAAGTTTATTTGAAAATCTGTCTAGTTCTATTCAAAACTCTTGTCTCAATTAAGTTATTCTAAAATTTATTAGTTTTATATAAAGTCTGTATCAATTAAGATTATTCTAAAACTAACCACAATAGGTTTTTTAAACATCTGTCTCAATTTGTCTTTCTTGCCTTTATATTTCAATGAAGCAAGAATAGGATGTGGGGCAAAATGGATATAAAATATGATTGTTATAATAGTTTGCCTTTATATATATATAATCCATTTAATCATTTATTTATATACAAAAATAATTTAAAGAGATAAAAAAGATAAATGTACTCCTTATCCTAAGAATTTATCCACTACACTTTTTAAGAACTCTTCTGCAAGTTTACTGTGTCGTAACCAACTTCACTTTTTGAAAACTCAATGTATAGTTCCTGGGACATAATTGAGTTAGACGATGGAGTAAATTTATTGAAGTAAACAAGGATCGAATCTCAGCAAGATCGAGTTAATGTCTTTCCTCGTTGTGGTCAATTATAATTTTTTGATTTACTTCATCACAGATGATCGTGGGATCGATCGTGTGGCACCACTAAAATAGAAAAATTCTAAAAAATAATTTAATATTTAATTAATATAATACTAAATGGCATCAGCAATTAATCTTCAACATTATTTAAATTAATCAAATTATTCAATTTTATTATTATTAAATCCCCAACAACTCAAATTCACATTTTAATTATCTTTCTAATTCTTATTTAATGAATTAAAATTATTTTCTAATTCTTATTTAATGAATTAAAATTATTCTACATCAATCAATCAATCAAAACTTTTCCTATAATCTTTTAAATTAAAATATTTAATTAATCAACCCCGTTCTCTCTTCATTTCCCGTTGCTTTTCACGTGTAACATCAGCGAAAACTTCGGAAATTCAAAGTAAGAAAAAACTCAGCTAAGAACATCTCCAACCGATACTCTTTTACACCAATTTAATATAAAAGGAATATCAATTATTTTCCAATCGATATCCTATAATTTACACTAAAATAGTGTAAGTGAACAGTGCATTACCATCTTGGTACTGTACTGTTCACTTGCACCAAAATAGTATAAACTCAGCCTTTTGAATAAATTAATTTAATTTATAAATTTTATATATTATAAATTTATATTAATTATTAACTTAAATAAATAATATTTAAAATATTTATTATATTACTAAGATTATAAATATTTAAATTAGTTATTATGTATCCTAAAATATTAATTTTAATAATAATTATGATCATAATAAAAATATTTAATAAATTAATATGTATGTTAAAATTAATATGTATGTTGAATAATAAATTATAAGATGAAAAAATAGAATATTTTAAGTAATATTTTTTTTAGTGTGGAAAATGACGTGTATTGGTTGGAGTTGAAAATAAATTTGATGTTAAAATAATATTAAATTGATGTTAAAAATACATCAAAATTTTATTTTGTGGTCGGAGATAAACTAACAACTCTCGTATAGATATCTTGGCCGACAAAGATTGACGAGGCGTCGGTTTATTTTGATGTAGAAATCAAGGACGGATTCATAAATTAGAATTTGACAGGTGATCGATCAGTCTCTCAACGTCATTAATTCCCGTGCACATGCATCCACGCTTTTTAATTAATTTGCATGGAGTTACGTACGTTGGTGCATGCCTTGAGATTTCTAATTAAAACCCACTTTTCTCTCACTTTCTATCTAGATTTGGTTTTTTGACATTAGGTAACTTTTTTTTTGTTCTAGATTTACTGCTGCTCATCACTCGTCAAAAATTTCACATATAATATATGAATTAATAAGAAAAATCAATTGACTTGATTAATTCTCGAAGCTCAAAACCATTGTTTTCCAATGCGAAGGAATAATTAACTAAGCGAGGCTTCGGAGTCTTTAATTTCTTAATAAATTCATTACTTCGTTCAAAACAATTAACCCGTTTCTTGGGAAACCAATTAATGCGTGCATAGCTTAATTTTAACTCATTGATTGCCAATTAATCCTCTTACTTTAATTTGTTTTTTTATGGAAATTCTAACCTTATATTTTGATTTCTTTCTCGACTTAAAAAAGAATAATTAATGATCGTTCTAGACAATTAGAAAAATTTAATCCCGGCCTGTTAAGGTTAGAAACTCATTTTAATTAAGCAGAAAGGTTGATTAATGTAATAATTAATTAATACGCACGTCAGACACGCGTGAAGGAGGAGGAGGAGGAGGAGGCAGTGGATGGGGCTTCCGGCAGAAGCCGCGCCACCGCTACCGGTTTTCCCGGCGAGCCGAAGCCGGTGGTCCCCGCCGGAAAGCGTGTCTTTTTGGGAGATGGCGTGGCCGTCTTCCTCGAGAAAAGCGTGAACGAACGCGTTCGGCTCGAACTTAAGCCAAGCCGAGCCGAGCCGAGCCGAGCATTCTCACATCCTTATTATGAACTGGACACGTGTCAACGATTTACCCGCTTTCACAATTTGGCCCTCAAAAAACTGCTTTTTGCACCATCTCAAAGTTTAAAAGTGGTCAGCTTTTTTTGTATCACCAACTCAAAGTTTATCGATCGATCGTTAACTTCATTGATAATTATATTCTTTGGCATTTGCTACTCTTTAGTTTAGACGACAAGAGTTAGTTAGCATTGATATGATATATATGCCTTTAATTCCTACTAATTCACCCACTGATTCTCTTATGGGTCTGGTTTTTAAAACAGTGCTGTCCAATTGTTTTACGAGTCCTTTTTGCCATGTGTGGATGCCTGAACAAAGACTTGCCATAATTAGCTCAGCTACAAAGTGATGTGAATAGGCAATCCATTAATTATATTCCCTCTACTCATCATTCTCCTCCTTCAATCATTAACGAACGACGACGCTTTCATCACATTATCCATCAAGATCAAAATAATTAACAACATTCTGCAGCTTTCTTGCAGGCTCAAGCTAGGTAGAGAGAAAGAGATAGAGATCAGAAAACCTGGGCTGTTTTTTAGCACACTTTATTCCCTCCAAGAAATGAAATTAATAAAGACGACTAGCTAATTAATAATTAATAATACACTAGCTAGATTCTGTTCCTGATAAGAATCGTAGGATTAACCCATAATTCTGGCAATTATGTTTGCAGCAATGGCGAGGCTTGTCGCTGAAGTGACTTCGATGGCACGGACCTTTGCCTTGGAAGAACTCCCTTCTTGTCCCTCTATATAAGGCACCACCTCTCCTCTATGTTCTATTTTCTTAACTCCACCTTGACCTCACAGCGCAATTTGCGCTAGCTCTTATTTCCTCCAACTCCATGCATCTTCTTTTCAGATATCTTTTAATTTCTCCTTGATTGTTATTTTAATTTCTCTCTTGCAATAATTTGGAGGTAGATCTTGCTAGTGGCATGGAAGAAGATTGCATGGAGCTGCCTCCAGGCTTCAGGTTTCACCCCACGGACGAGGAGATCATCAGCTACTACCTCACGCCGAAGATCGGCGACCAAACCTTCTCTGCGAGGGCCATAGGAGAGGTTGACCTCAACAAGTGTGAGCCATGGGATCTCCCAAGTAATTATTACTCGATTTCCTCATCTCATCTGTTTTGTATATAGTTTTGGGTTGATATGTATGTTTTTGCACTGTAGGCAAGGCAAAGATGGGGGAGCAGGAATGGTACTTCTTTTGCCAGAGAGATAGGAAGTACCCTACAGGGATGAGAACCAACAGGGCTACAGATGCTGGCTACTGGAAAGCTACAGGCAAGGACAAGGAGATCTACAGGGGTAGAGGAGTCCTTGTGGGCATGAAGAAGACCCTTGTCTTCTACAGAGGAAGGGCACCTAGAGGCCAGAAGAGTAACTGGGTCATGCATGAGTTCAGACTGGAAAGCAAATCCCCATTCCCTAACAATTTCTCAAGATCTACATCAAAGGCACTACTAGCTACTACTTCCACTAGCTACTTTTCTTTTCCCAACTAATCATATCTTAATTTTTCTGAAACAATCTCAGGAATCTGAACTTTTGATGATCGCAGGAAGAATGGGTTGTGTGTAGGGTCTTCCACAAGAACAAAGGAGCGAAGAGATCAACAGAGTTGGCTTCAGATGATTTATTATTGTCTGACTCCACTTTGCCTCCTCTCATGGATATCCCTTCCAATTACCCAATCATGGCCATGGAAGACCTGCCATTTCTGAGCTCAAATCCACCTCAAGTTAATGCTGTCTTCTACTCCGTACAGAATCTGAGCTCTGCGGCCAACAACTACTTGCACCATCAGGATTCCTCTTTGCTGACAACGATGGCCTCAAATGACAACCACCTTGATGCATCCATCAGGACGCGTTGCAAGATGAAGCAGAGCTCGAACCAGTCCATCTCATTGGGCTGCTGCCCCTCGCAGGACACCGGACGGAGCACCGACCTCAACACCGCCGCCGAGATATCATCGTCCTCGAGGAACTACAGAGGCTTCATCGTCGATCCTTCTTCCTCTGGGGCGGCCTTGGATTGGGATGACTTGTGGAAGTACTGATGAAGGAGAGGTTGTTAGTTGATTAATTATAAGAGCTTGATTAGTATAGAACTGGCTCCAGGGCCTTTTGGTCTTGGTGTTCGTATACATGTTTACTGTTCTTAATTGCTGTAGATAATTAAATCTTTGTTTTGTGTACTCATTTATATATAGAATTATAGAAAGGAATTTAATATAACTAAGGAGATGTGAGCAATTCATTAAGTAATCATGGATAAATGTTGATTGGTTTCCATTGATAAAGTACCAATCATTTTAATGATTCGATTGGATTTTGTGCATGGTTCTTGCACTCAACTACTGTATATGCATGCATAAACAATTCTGCACTTTCCAATTCATTCAATTTGCATTTCTCCTTTTAAAATTGCATACTAATTTGCAAAAGCTGATGAAAGAAAGATTGCAAATGTCATTCTTAATTCTATATCCATTTTTGCAAAAAATGTCTCTCATATTTTATTCTTTTATATCTTATTAATTCTAGTAGTTCATGTCCACTGTAATTTCATCAAGTTTAATTCATTGTCAACCTCACAAGGTCACTCATATGTGTTGTATTAACACCTTAATTTTATGTCTTATCTTTTACATGTATGAATTCTAGTAGTTTATATTCTCACCCTAATTTTGCTAATTAAGTTTTCATTGACATGGTAAGGCCATGTTATCATACACATGCTTTATCTTGTTCGCTTTAGCTGAAATGCTTTGACATCATGGCAAAGACATGGGAAATGTGTTTTCACAAACATGCCTTATCTCGTTTGTTTTAGCATAAGTGCTCCAACACTTTAACATTATGCTTTATCTTCCATTTTTTGAATTCTAGTAGTTTATTCCCATCCTAATTTCATTTGAAGATTTTCATCATGGCAAAGCCACATGATACATGTTGTAGATATACCTTATCTTGTTTCGCTTTAACTAAATGCTTTAACACACCAATTTCATGTCTTATCCCTCACAATATATGAATTCTAGTAGTTTTTTTCTCACTTTGATTTTACTAAGTTTCCAATGACTTGGTAAGGCCATGTACATGATATATGTGTTACAATGATCATGCTTTATCTCCTTCACTTTAAACGAAATGCTTTAACACCCACTTGTCCATTTGCCCCAAATGAGCTCACCCCGTAAATCTAGCTCAACCGACACTCTCGATCATCCAATTGGGACTCTAAATCACCCAATTGGTATGTTTGTCAACCTAATAATTCATTTGGCATGAGCAACATAACCAACTAATCTCGTACATATGCTTCAATTGATGCACCCTTGCCATCCCAACTGATGCATAAGATTGCCTAACCCAAATAGGGTTGTTCAACACAAGTTCATAATTTATATTGATACTCCGTAATAATCTGTAATTGTCAGGGATGAATGGTTAGGTCCATAAGGACAAAGGAGGTTGAGCTCAGTATGGGTTTAAGAAGAAGCTAAGCCTTAAAAATTTAACATGATTAGTAGTTGGGTATGGAGTCAAAGGGTACTCTAAAATCTCCTGAAATCTCATTCAGAATTTGAATGTGATCTGGAATTGGATTTAGAGTCCAAAGGTCCTTGGGAGTTAGAGATGAAACTATGAGGTGTTTGGGAAACATATTCAGACGCATGAGGTGCTCGAGAAGCATGTTTAAACCTAGAGAGTGGCTGGAAGATTGGTGCAAAGCCGAGTAGTACTTTGGAAAGAGAAGAGTAGATTTGGTTTGATTTAGAGGGTAATAAAAGCTATTGATAATGATCATTATGGACGGAATTTAGGTAATGATAATGGTCGACAATCATTATATAAGGAGAATATTAATGTTATAAGGACGTCATTACATAGTAATATGTATAAATGAAAGATCATAATTCAGAAGTAGATATGCTCACACTCATCTATTTTTCTATGTTATTTTTTGCTCTCGACATCTCACTTAAGCATCAGAGGGATTTTGTTGGGATAAGATCAACACCTTTTGACTACGTGTTGATCTTGAGTAGAGAATCATCTCTGCTCAAATATAGACATCTTAATTTTGCAAAATTCATGGAGAATATGTGAATCTCCAATTAAAGCAAGATATGGAATGATAAATCCTATCTATCCATACCTATGAAAAAATAAATTAAACAATTAATATCCATTCACTTACTTCTCTATTAATTCATCTATACGTATCCATTTGTCTCTTTTCATTTTGCCTTGGTAAACAGATTTCTAAGGTTACAAGTTTCTATTCACTAATTAAATTACTCCCTTAAAAAGCTAGCCCTCACTACTGCAAATACTTCTATTCATTAATTAATTGTAAATGCAGCTTTCACATGTTAAATGCTGGAGAATCAACCAACTCAATTACTCTATTTCTTGTCCTTCTTCTCTACTAATTCCTTACGCATAAAGTATTCCTCAATGCAACTGGAGGGATATTTATTTGATCCTTATCTTATTCTCCATATAAAACTTATTCTGACATGAAGAATGAGGTGATCTAGAACGTGTTATTCCTCCTCACTTTGTGCCAAGAAAGTGCTACAACTTAAGCAATGTTACAATTTCTCGATCGAGCCATGATTGCTGCCTCATGCATGGTGCAGTCGTACTTGCCTCAAACACTGATTTATATTTGGATTGTTAACACGTTCATAATGTAAGACATAATCTTTCTATTTTAAGAACAATCTTACTTTTAAGATTATTATCAGAGTTAAAGGAAATCTACTGAATTAAAAATTATTAAAATTCAAATTAGATTTATCTCTGTTAAAATGACCTTGACAAATCGTTGACTGTCGGACTTTTGAGTGGACTTCCCAGTCCGAGTGGTATGTAGACAGATGAAGCTGAGCGATCTCGAGTGTCGCGAGGTCCGAACGATACCCCATGATCACACTTGTCAAGGAACGATCAAGGACGACGGCAGAGGCCCGTGGTGTAAATGGATTCTCCGACGAAGGACGACGCAGAGAGTAGAGGCGTTGCGGAAGGAATGACAGAGGATCGGGGCACCGTCTGCTTGCGCCGAAACCAAAGCCCATGGAGTTCCTTAGATTATTGGCGCGCTATCCATCATTCAACAGCAGAAGGCGAGGACCAAGGACTGGCACACTAAGGTGGAAGGGAAGGGGCAGTAGATCTGGATGTCGACCACCTATTACCACCCGGATCTTCCAGGCTCACATGCGAGCTAGGGCACAAACCGGATGGCGAGACCATCCGATGGCTACTCTAGCCGCCCCCGACTATCATTGCCGCCATTGGGTTCGGGGCTGCCTCTGCTATCGCGACCATAGTTGATGGCGCGATCAGGATCCCCACCGAGGCTCCTTTCTCATCCTTGTTGCCGGCCCTGGCACCCACATCAAGGGAGGAGGAGGAATCTGCTACGAAGCAGCGCAAGAAGCTCCAGTCGACGTGAACGTCATTGGCGCAAACGACCCCACCATGTCCGTGCTTGCCCCGCTCGTGGCGTTCTATCCAGTATAAGCCTGCTGCAGGGAGACGTGCAAAAAATTGGGCTGGGCTAGAGCCCAGGACATCCCTTGGATAGATCTGTCTCTGCCACCATCATAGCCAGCAATGATCCGCATCCCAAATAGTGCAATAGACCAACTAGAGTCATCCCATATCCGATCGAAGCTCTCCATCCCCCTATAATTCCTTAGTCATTCTCTTCATGTTATACCCATTATATTATTAATCGACAAGACAATTGAGAATATAGATCCGACACAGAAATTTTGAATAATCCCATGCTTCCCTTAGCAAGCTTAGAGGTTCCTCCGTTAAGAACTGGATTAAGTTCGACATGATTAAGTAAATTAAAGAGTATTTTATGCTGCCATTGTTTGAAATTTAATCTACAGAAACTTTTTGACTTCTCTCCATAGTTAATTAGAACATTTTCAATCGGGGTAAAGCAATCATCACGTGTTAAGCATCCTGCTTTTCAATTATTTTCGTAGTCATCTCAACAGAATGAATCTATTTTAATATTGTTGAGCATATTGCTTCAACAAACTCCGTGGCCATCTCAACCAAACGAAATCTTTTTTTAAATTGTTAGACATTCTTTTGTTTTTTTGAAGATCGTTAAACAATTTTAATTCTAAGATTCTTGTCATAGTTATAGGGAATTGATTGAATTAAAAATTATTAGAATTCAAATACAAACTTATCTCAGATGGCCTTATCAAGTCGTAGTTTGTTGGGCTTTCAAGTGGACTTCTTGAGTCCGAGTGAGACATCGTCGGACGAAATTGAGTGCTCTTGAGTGACGTGAGGTAAGTGTTTTCCGAGTCCTAAGTGGAAAGCTAAGTGCTGCCTGAGCAAGTTCCCAAGTGCTATGCCAAGAAGTTGAGTTCCTAGTCGAGAAGCCGAGTGTCGACTTGACCTATTCTAAATTAATAACAATTCTCTAAGAGTGATCGATGACAACTTTGAGATGATGTGTGTGTCTTTGTCGAAAGCGTGCAATGTCGCAAAGGTTACAAAAGAGATCATCAAGGAGATAAATTCTTACTTGTGCTTGACAATTTCTGCAAGAAGAAACTCATGTTCCGGAAGAGACTGCCGTCTTCCTCTTTTGGAGAGAGCAGAAGGAAGCCGGGTTTTGATCACGGCTCAGAACGCTGGCATCTGGACGGGGATGATCTCCATTTGGAGCAGTTATAGGGTCTCGAGAAGGATGATCGATCAGAAACCTGAAGACATCGGTGAAAGTGCGGGTTAGCCTCTTGTCACAATTTCCCATGACGAACTCTTGAAATCAGAAACTAATGACACAGAAGATCATCTACAATGAAATGCTACGTCTCAAAAAAAATAGCACTTGTCCAATCTGAAAAGTTTCATGACAAGTTACCATCAATTGAACTACGAATCAAAGCAGTGTTTTGCTTTTTGCTCTATTTTTCCAGATATTTAAGAGTTTGACAAAGATGAGCTGGTCAGGACGTGGACAACACAAAGTTGGGTACAGAGAGAATGCCGGAAGCCAATGGTAGTGTGCTCTTTAACAACCTTCGATCGATGTCAATTTTTCAACCGTTCCACTGAATCTAGTTCAAGCAAAACTACATGTGAATACACAATGCCCAAGATGATTCGCCATCTTGCGTGCTCTCTCTCTAAAAATGAGTTACTGGTTATGGAAGACAATGAGTTGAATCCTCCATAGAAAGGGTCAGATTTTGTTTGAGAAACTATATGATCATGTGAGCTTGAGGTTGCTGAAATTGATCAATAAATCTGGGGAGGTGTGGGCAGAATTCCAAATGATTTGTTTAACAACCTAAAATACCTGTGGCTGTTGGAGCTGAGTATTCGGTTAAAACTGAATTGAATTGAATAAAATTAATTGAAAAATCAAATAAATTGATTTTTTTTGAACCAACCGAACCGATCGAATTTTTTAATAAAAATCGAACAAACCGAATCGATATTTTATCGGTTAATTCAGTTTTCAACAGAATTAACCGAATTTTTTAAATATTATCAAAATTTTACTAATTAATTAGGAATTTATAAATTTATTTATTTAAAATTTATAAATTATTTTTCTAGTTTGATTAATTGAGTTTATTCGGTTTAACCGAATAAAAAATTTTAAAATCGAAATTGAACTGAATTAACTGATTTTTTTAGAAAAATAATCAAAATTTTAAAATAACCGAATCGAATTTTTTAATTCAATCGGTTCGATCAATTTATTTGATTTAATTGAATTTTTGGTCACCCTAATTGGATTTGAGCAAAGGTGGCATAGAAGAATTGCCAAATTCAGTTAGCAAGCTAGTTCACCTGAGATACCTTGGCCTTGCTGGAATTAATGTCACAGCTACCTGAATCTGTAGACAACCTGTACAATTTGCAGATTTTGGAGCTCAAATTTTGCTACAACCTTTCCTTGTTGCGGCAAGGAACAAGTAAATTGGTCGGCCTAAGGCATCTCATTTTGCATCTTGACTGAGAACAGATTAAGGATTTGAGTTCCATGCCTACTATAATCAATAATTACTTGACTTCTTTGAAGATATTGTCAAGATCATTATGACCAAGGAGGATGGCTGCAACCTAAGGGAATTGAAGGGCTTGGACCTTCATGGGGAGCTTGGCATCTGCAAGCTTGAAATCAGAACATTATGTCATCAATGACCATCTTGCACCATATCAAAGTGAGTGAGACCAGCTTGCAAGTTGGATCAAGAGGAAGCACAAAAAGGACATTAGCAAATTAATAAAGATTCTTAAAGTTCAACGGCTATTAGTAGATTTTATTAAGTTGATGTCAAATGATCTTCTATCACCTGACATTACTCTGAATTCGAGGGACGAGTTCTTGTCAACTCAGAGAGAATGATGTGAGAATAATAGAAATAATTTTAATCTTTTCATTAATTTTGCCGAATTAGAGTTTAGGAGTATTTTCATCTTTCATAGGGATTAGAGTTTCAATCTATTTGAACACTTGTTTAATTATTTTTGAAATAATTTTTTATTAATAAGAATTTATAACTGTCTCGTTTCTTCTCAAACGTTGAGTTTGATTACTTATCTCCTGATATTCTATTGAATCAATATATTTTGGAATATCATTTTCGATATTCATACGCAAATCAACGGATTAAAAAATTATCTACTGAGTCTACCCAACCTTCATTACTACTAATGAATTAATACCTTATTGCCATTTTCTTGGTTTTTCAACTTCAAGATTATGCAAAGCATCCTTCCTGTAAAGTCTAAGAAGTTGCAATATTGCCCCCACGGGCGGGAGCAGCTGGTCAGGACCTAGATGCTTGCAGTTGAAGGTATGCGGTTCGAGGCTCATGGCGCACATGAGATAACATCAAAATGTGTCATGTTTCCAATTCCTCGAGCCACTATGTCCTGGCCAGTCCCGCATTCACCGTGATTTACTCCCCCTCATACTTGTGGGGCCGGGGTGGGGGGGGGCCGCTAGGTTGGCGGTTCCAACCTTTTGCAGTTAAGAAGTTGCAATATTGATTTTTGGAGATTGAGAACACAGATTTTGTTTGCATGCCAGGTACATAAAAAGCACTTGTGCTACATCCGGTGAAGGTTTGAATGAATTGAGGGCTTGATCGGCTCTCCAGCAACATTGCCAGCAAGGTATCTACTTTTTGGTTTTTCAAAGTGGAATACATTATCTGTTACTTAAAAACAAAATCATTTTATAGTTTTATTCTTGTAACGTAATACTTATAAAAACTACTTGTCTACAGTGTGGAAGCCAGAAAACCGTCATCGCCTCCTTGTTTTTCTGCCTTATGAAAATCTTAATACTTGTTTGGTTGTTACTTTTTTCTGCCTTAATACCTTAATACTTTTTTCTGCCAACACCTTATTTTTATTTCTGAAAGAGAGCTTTTTTTGCTCTTTGACATATTGGTTTTTCCTGAATTTAGTTTCATTTGCAATTTTGCTAGTCTGGTTCATGGATCTTGTGGTTAAATTTGCTATATAATTCAAGGCACAGCATACCAAAGCCTATTACTCTATTAGCATCACATGCAATATGAAAGGTGACAGAGAGCAGTTTCCAAACCAAACTTTCTTGATATTGAAGAGGTTCATAATAACCCAACATTTTAACCTTCAACATCGAATAGTGCCATTATTTTAAAAAGACAATCTAGTTTAGGCATATTTAATGCGATAAAATCCATTGTATGATTGCTATTATTTTTTACTGGTTTATCATAATTCAGCATGTATTCCAAAAACCAATTGCTAAGAAAAATGTCAGTTACATTCATAGTAAGATAAATAAATCAAAAGAGTAATGATACACTATATAAAAAAAATGTAGTATAAAAATACAACATGACACACTCTATGCAATAGGTCCCATATCCATGCAATGGATCTCACATCCATGCAATGAAATATGTCATGTTGTATTTTCATACTATATTTTCATATAATATATCATTTTTCAAACCAAAATAGATAGCACAAGTACATCTTACTAGTGACGTGGACGGAGAGAATGAAGACCAAGCTTATCAGTTATTTCAGCAGCATTCATGGCATTTGGAAGGTCTTGTTTGTTAGCAAACACAAGCAAAACTGCATCCCTTAACTCATCCTATCAGCATAGAATAATGTGAAATTAGATTAAAAAACAGTTAAGCATATGCAGGTTCACTATATATATACTAATAAAGACAATTGATCAGGAACATTTCATTCATGCTAACTTAATCATGTAACTACAGAATATGCATGTAACTACATAAGTTTCCCACTTTTTTTTTTCACAATTTACCGTAATTATTAAGGAATATGCTAGATACATATATAGAATATGCATTCTCTTAATAACAATAAAATAGAAATGATATCACAACCATATTGCTTAAATGTTCAGAGAAATGTACTTTATTCCTCCAGAATAGATTAGGAAGAACGAGAATTAATTCTGAAAATTGTAATAGGAATATATTATAGTAGGTAAATGTAGTCTTGAGTGTCTCATGATAAAGACTCCGGTAGAGAAGTGAAAGTCATCATACTCATCATGTCTTTTAGAATATGATTTAGTCACTTGATGACACCATTCTGACTGAGAGCACCAAACATGGTATATTGAGGGACAATGCTACACTCTTTAAGGTAATTCACAAATGGTCCTAGATGTTGTTCATATGATCCATCATACCAACCATACTATTCACCACTATGATAACCATAGTATTCTAACGACCTTAATTTTCTCGCTTAGTTGATTTTCAACTTCAACTTTGAAAATGTTGAACATTTTCAACAATTGTGACTTCTCATAAATAAGGTATAAAATAGTCGCCTATGAAACTAATGAAATATATGCGTCCATTTCAAGATGTCTTAGAGAAATGTCTATAAATGTTTATATGTATTAGTTCTAAGACGCTACTATATCGACTTGCACCCTTATTATTCTTGTCAGTGGTATTCCCCTTAACACACTTTATGCAGATCTTAAAGTCTGATATGTTAAGGGAATCAAGAATTTCATATGACATCAACCTCTCTAGGCATTGTTTGAAACATGTCCTAAACGCCTATGCCACAACATGAAGGAATTCTTGTTAGTCAAATTGTATTTCGTATCTATGCTATATGCATAATTATATTGTCATTAGGAGTTAAGGTGTTTAATTTATATAGCTTATAAATTAAGAAACCATTGTAAACCAACACTGAATTAAGAAAAATATTGAAATCCATTTTCAAATGAACAAGAATAACTAGATTTGTCTAAGCAAAAAATATAAATTAAGTTCTGTCTAAATGATGGTATATAAAATGTATTATCCAAATTTAGAAAAATATTAGTTCTTAAATAAAGTCTAAAAATGTCTATAGACTCTACTTTAGTTTTCTTGTCATTCCCCATATAGGTGTATCTTTGGCCATCAAGTGACAGTCAGTGCCTAAGACAACCCTATATAATAACACTTATGTGAGTAGTAGCACCGGTATTTATCCACCAAGTGTTATTAGACACAATCGCTAAATTGATTTCTGAATTGACAAAATTAAGAAGTTTACCTTTCTTAGCACGTCAGTTGGCGTATGTGAGATAATCCTTCATCATGTGACCCTTCTTTTTATAGAAGAAACAAGGACAATCCTTATCTTGATTCTTTTACTCTTTATGCCCATGATAGATTCTACAATTTGTTTATTTTTATTTTTATTATTAGTCCTCTTTTTGTGATGATTGGGATGAGTGTATGTGAAATGAACACTTTCAAATGTATCTCACTTGGGTCTCTCCTCCTCTTCCACATGTTGAGCAATAAGCTCATTTAATATCCATTGCTCCTTTTGAGTATTTTGGAGTGAATTGTGTAGGCAAAGACATCAAGACAAAATGCACTAACATATTTTCTTTCATTTCAAGTTGTAGTGTCTTTAGTCTTATGGTGAGATTAGGTACATCTCCATAATATACTCACGTATGTTACCCTTTTTATTGTACTGCATAGACACCAACTTCTAATTACTTTAGGAAAGATTTTGCATCTTCCTCTTTAGTTACTAAGCCCTTTAATAGTTCCGAAATTAAGAGCTTCATGAGACTTATGTGATTCGATTACTCTCACTTATCAAAGTCAACCCTCTGCTCTATAATGCTAGCACTCGTCAAAGGCGCGGGGCGAACATGTCTTCTTAATGCATAGTCCAAGTCTATGCAACCCAAGAATATAATAACATATTCTTTTCAATAGGTAAAGTTTAATCCAGTTAAAGTGGGGATATTACTCATGTTAGCAGTTATTGATTGCACTAAAAATGAAAAGAGAAAATTATCATAAGCTCACGATTAAAGCCAAAAACATTGAAAGATATATAAGAAATTATACAATAAGAGAAAAACATGCATATGAATGGACTCTTAATGAGATACCAATACAATATTAAATTTTAATCTTTAGACTAAAATTATAATTTGTTAGCGGTATTCTCTATTATAGCTTAAACTTTAGTTGGTCACACAATGTGTCTTCCTTTGGACCAACATATAAGGCACATAATTGACACTTTATATGAGCTATTTGTTGGGTTGCAAGGGTGCAAACATAGTCCCACATCTAAAACACATGGAAAAGATCATGGGTTTAAAAGGATGAAAGATATCTCCATTGGAATGAGACCTTTTGGGTAGAACCCAAGAACAAAACCATGAGGGCTTAGGTCCAAAGTGGACAATATCATGTCATTGTGGAGATATTTTGATTTCATTAGTACTAACAAGTGGTATCAAGAGCGAGACCGCTCTTCATCGGACTAACCGCCGGAAGAGCCATAATCCAGATCTAACCATGTGGGTTAAACCTGAAAACAAAGGAAATAGGTGCTCTCGTGTCTGAATCAAGAGGACCAGACACCAGGCAGAAAGTCTTAGTTGCGCCTAGGCAGGAAGTCCTAGTAGGTCGGATAGACTGAGGGGCAGGAGGTCCTAATAGGTCGGGTAGACCGAGGGGCAGGAAGTCCTAGTCGCGGCTAGGCATGAAGTCCTAGTAGGTCGGGTGGACCGAGGGGCAAGAAGTCCTGGTGGGTCGAGGATTCAGACATCAAACGTAAGATTTCCGTTTGAGGGGGTTTGTGGTCCTTTGTTTGAGGGGGGGATTGTTGGATTGCAAGGGTGCAAACATAGTCCCACATCTAAAACACATGGAAAAGATCATGGGTTTAAAAGGATGAAAGATATCTCCATTGGAATGAGACCTTTTGGGTAGAGTCCAAGAACAAAACAATGAGGGCTTAGGCCCAAAGTGGACAATATCATGCAATTATGGAGATATTTTGATTCCATCGGTACTAACACTATTTACATATTCATGGCTCACAACAACCTTAATATATCTTCTTTTGGGTCGCTATATTATGTGCATGATTTGAACAAATAAAAATTTATTCTTTAGTTATAAGCTAGTCTTAAACATATATATGGCCTAAAAGTAATTTTCCTTTAGGTCAATTATTTTTAGCATAGATACATCTATCGACATAAATGCACTAAACCTATCTAAAGTGTTTTCTTTTTAATTGACACAATAGTTTAATTTAGTAGCATATGTATAAATAGACTAAAAAAAATCCTAGGGAACTGAATCGGATAAAAGTAATATACTCCACTAATGATTTCTCAAGTGGTCCTGAATGAAAACTCAAGCAGTGGAGAGACAACCGTTTAAAACCTTAACCCTAATCCTATTTAAAATGATGGTTTTCATGGAAAAAATGACGTCGATTATCGCCTTCTTTGTGTTCTTCATGAAAAAACTTAAAAACATCACTATCCTATATTTTTCTTTTCCAGATTTTCGACAAACAAAATTATTTTGCACTAGGAAAATCAAATCTAGCATAGAAACAATGAAATCAACAAAAACTCTAACTTTATTGTTATAGAATCAAGTTTCTCCACGAAACAAAAAGTGATTTGTGCTAAGGAAAACTGAATCTAGCATAAAAAATAATGAAATCATTAAAAAACCCTAACTTTATTAGAATCAAATTTTTCGACGAAGAAAAATTATTTTACATAAGGAAAACTGAATCTAGTATAAAAATAATGAAATCGGAAAAACTTTAACTTTATTTCTATAGAATAAAATTTTTTGATGAATAAAAATTATTTTACGTTAGGAAAATCGAATTTAGCATAAAAATAATGAAATCAATAAAAAAACTCTAACTTTATTTCTATATAATCAAGTTTTTCGATGAACAAAAATCGATTTATGCTAGGAAAATTGAATCTAGCATAAAAATAATAAAATCGATGAAAAATTTTAACTTTATTGCTATAAAAATGATAAAACAGTCGTGGCTCTGATACCACTTGTTGGAAAAAAATTTTCTATTCTCATGAATTCTAAAACATGTATGAATTCGTATTAAGGAAAATAAAATAATAAGAGATCTAGTAATGTCAAAATCTATAGCAAAAATAAATACAAAAGGGACAGATCGATGAACTTGATTGCAGTGAACAAACTATCATCCTTTTATGTCATCCACAAATTCGAGAATCCTGTGAAAGAAGAGAAAGAGTGAGGGGTTAGTCTTCTAGAGGAATTATACTTTGTTTGGAAGGAGGTGAGGAAAGGGGAGAGGAGGCTAAATAAGGGGAAGGAGAATTTTGACTCTTATTTGGGATAGAATGAGTTAAGGAGGGAAAGAGGAGAAAATGGTAAGCTTTACCTTTCCATACTCATAGAATTTTTACACTCTAATTTGGGGTGTAAGGAAGAGAAAGAGGAATTCAAAAATATTTTATTCTAATTTTATCTCTATTTTAAAATATTAATTTTTAAATTAATTCATCTATTTAGATATCTCAATATTGCACCGCGTCGCTCCTCACACAATGCACGTCGTCACCATCCAATGTCCAATCGCTCGCACTCCACGACGTTGGCATCGACGTCGGCCCTTCCACAAATCTTTTCGAGGACAAGACTCAAAAGGATAAAAACAAATAACTCTAATCTTCTTCTTCTTCTTCTCCAAGAACAAGGATTTATCCAAAGAGAATGGGTTGTCTATTTTACAACCTTCTATATCCCAACTTTTATATGCAATATTGATAAAATTTTATAGTTTCCCATCCCTTCTCTATATACATTATTTTTTTAAGAAGTGAGAGTATTTTTGTAACTTTGTATATTTAATTTTCATTCACTTTCATTTTCTCTCAAACAAGATAACATATATTATATTAATGAACCTTCCATCCCTTCCAAATAAGGGAAACATAAATATTTTACTTCTCCTCTCTTTTCCTTCCGTTAATAAATCTTTTCTCACCGTATTCAAACAAAGCATTAAGGTGACGATGTCATAATCTCTTTGCTATTGGGGAGCAAAACGATCAGTCAGAAAATCCTTAATCCAATGAGGATCATGATTATATATATGACCTAATCTATTATCAATTTATTAATGATAACGATTTGGTTAAAGATTTGGTACAGATTCTACACATAAACTTCTACATCCAATAACTCAACCTCTTCATAATTAATTACATCATTTAACAGATTTAATTTTCTTAATATAATATATCCGCACATCACATTTAACATATAAATCAGCCAAACGGATAGAATCCAACCTAATTAATTAAAGCACTATAGGTTATTAAACTTCCCTAGAGGATACTTTACTCTTACATCTCAAGATTAGAATTCTTAAACTACAAAACATTAAGAGATTTTTTGACATAAATATTTTGATACTTTAAATTAGATTGGATTCGCCTTGTGTTTTATTATAGTACTAAGTCAAAGTCGTCGCCGCGTTTTTAAAAATGATGTCCCGACTTTTATACAAAATATTTCCGTTGTTGTCAAGTCTTCGAAAGTCGTCGTCTGTAAAGCTTCCGTTTCTAGGCAACTTGCATAATTTTAATCGCTCCTCGCACTCGCTTGTTTCCTAGAATGTAGTCAATTCGGATCGCCCTTTGTTCTTCCCTTCCCTCTTCCCTCCCTCCATCTCCCATCTGGCCGGTCTTCGCCATGGGTTGGATCGACAAGATCCTCAACGAGATCCTCACAGAGTCGAGCAGGACGGTCACCGGGTGGGTTCTCGCTTGGGTCTCCACCAAGGTCTCCCTCTATCAAGGCCTCAATGACGCGGCCGACAAGCTCCGGAGAACCCACAATCGGGTCCAGAGCTTACTCATCGACGCTGAGTCGCTCGACATCGAACAGGAAACCGTCAGGCGCTGGGTCTGCGAGATGAAGGCCTGGGCCTTCAACGCCGAAAACCATATCGACGAGTTCCGGACTCTCAGCGACGTCATCAAGCACGCCAAGGAAGCTCCCTCCCGTAAAAGAAAGCGACCAGTCCCCTCTCTCGGCCCCCTCGTCAAGCGTTACAGAATCGCGACGGATATTGCCAAGATCGAGAGCAGACTCGTCGAGATCCACGAAGACCGGAGGAATCTCCGATTGAAGCCCTCAGACGGGCAGCGGCGAAGCGACGGCTCGAACGAGATGGACAGTGTTCCTTCCGTTGCAACCTTCGACGAATCTAGAATCGTCGGAAGAAGCAAGGAGTGCGAATCGGTTGTGGCCGCTCTGAAAGCCGATTCGGTCTCGAATCTACATGTGGTTGTGATCTATGGCCTCGCTGGAATAGGTAAGACTACACTCGCCCAATTAGTCTGCAAACATTTCTCTAAGAGCGATCGAGAGGCGAGTTCATCAAGACGAACGCGTACGGCGTCGAGAAGGCTACAAAAAGGCTACAAAAGAGAAGGCACTGAATCTGTCAGTGGTGACGAAGGGTACTTTGACATGAAGATATGGGTGTCTATGACGAACGCGTACGACGTCGTGAAGGCTACAAAAGAGATCATCAAAGAGATAACTGGGGAAGAGTGCAGGGATCAAAGCTTTGACCACATGCAGAATCACCTTAAGGAACTTGTGAAAGGCAAGAGATTCTTGCTTGTGCTCGACAATTTCTGCTCGAGAGAAGCCAAGTTCTGGGAGAGCCTGTGTCTTCCTCTTTTGAAGGGAGCAAAAGGAAGTCAGGTTTTGATCACGGCTCAGAACGATGGAGTGTCGAGGGGGATGACCAAACTGCATTTGGTGCCGTTACAGGGTCTCCAGAAAGATGATTGCTGCAAACTGTTTAGTGCTATAGCATTTCCCCAGGCTAACGGGGACGTCGATCAGAAACTCAAAGACATCAGTGAAAGCATAGTGGACATCTGCCAGGGTTCGCCTCTTGCCACAATCTCGCTTGGTGAACTCGTGAAATCGGAAACTAATGTCGACAACTGGAAGACCATCTGCAATCAAATGCTGGAAAACAATAGCGCTTGTCCAATCTTAAGGAGTTTCATGGCAAGTTACCATCAATTGGACTACCAATGGAAGCAGTGCTTTGCTTTTTGCTCTATTTTTCCAGATAATTATGAGTTTGACAAAGATGAGCTGATCAGGATGTGGACAGCACAAGGTTGGGTACAGAGTATGTCAGAAGCCGATGGTAGTATGCTCTTAAACAGTCTTCGAGCAATGTCATTTGTCGTCGAATGCTCCACCGAATCTTGTCCAAGTAAAACTAAATGCAAATACACAATGCCCAACCTGATTCGTCGTCTTGCATGCTCTCTCTCTCAGAATGAGTTACTGGTCATGGAAGACAATGAGTTGAATCCTCCATCAGGACAATTTCAATTTCGTTATGCATCTTTATTTCATAGAAAGGACCAGATTTTGTTTGAGAAACTATACGATCAGGTGAGCTTGAGGGTGCTGAAATTGTTCAATAAATCTGAGACAGGTGTGGGCAGGATTCCAGAAGATTTGTTTAAGAAACTAAAAGACCTATGGTTGTTGGATCTGAGCAACAGTGGCATAGAAGAATTGCCAGATTCAGTTGGCAAGCTAGTTCACCTGAGATACCTTGGCCTTGCTGGAACCAGTGTCAAAAAGCTACCTGAATCTGTAGAAAACCTGTACAATTTGCAGACTTTGGAGCTCAAATGTTGTTATAAACTTTCCTCGTTACCGCGAGGAACAAGTAACTTGGTCAACCTAAGGCATCTCATTTTACATCTTTGCTGGAAAAAGTTTGAGGATTTGAGTTCCATGCCTACTGGAATCAATTACTTGACTTCTCTGAAGACATTGTCAAGATTCACTGTGACCAAGGAGGATGGCTGCAACCTAAGGGAATTGAAGGACTTGGACCTTCATGGGGAGCTCTGCATCTGCAAGCTTGAAAACGTTACTAAGGCAAGTGATGCTGAAGAAGCTAATTTGAAGGAGAAGGACCACATTGACAAGCTGATGCTGCGATGGAGCAATGGTACCTCTAGTGTGCAACTTGGCGCAGATGCTTGGAAGGCTGTTGCCGATGGATTGCAACCACATAAGTATCTAAAATGCTTGTGGATCTTGAATTATCCTGGTAGTGCATTTCCAGATTGGCTAGGGAACACTAGTTTCTCGAGTATAGAAACGGTGAGGCTATCTTGCTCTGAAAAGTGTGAATCCTTGCCGCTACTTGGGCAGCTGCCTAAGCTCAAACACTTGCATATAGAAGGGATGAAGAAACTGAGAAACTTGGAGAGTATGAAGGGGTTTCCATCTTTGGAGACTCTTACGATAAAAGACATGCCTGTTTTGGAAACGTTTTGTGAATTTGTAGACGGTGAATTTCCTGAGCTCATTCAGATTGCTATTTCTGGGTGCCCCAATTTACCTGATACTGATAGGTTGAATATTCCCGGGAGGATAAATGTTTCAAGAAATTGATGCACCATCCACTGACAATGGCAATGGAAATGATACGTCTTGATCTCTCATTCTGGGTAATAGCAATGGGTTTGATGATTTGTGTGTTTGCTATGCAGGCTCAGCTAATAGTTTTTTTTTGTTGTCATTTCTTGAATTACTACTGGACATGTATTTAAGGACGACTATGGATTTTCTTCTCTCTTTGTTTCTCATGTGCATATCTGTTGAATGTTGTTTCATGTTAAATGAAAATTTATTTTAAGTAACAGTAAAATTACCATGTCATCTCAGTCTAATATTCTCGCATCGCATTGACATGATTGGTTATTTTAGCTACAAATGCAGTTTGTCTTCCTTTATGAACAGTGTCATATAATCCAGACGAGCAAAATTGCAAAATGGAACTAAATTCAGGGGCAAAAAATATGTCAAAGAGCAAAAGCTCTCTTTCAGAAATGAGAATAAGGTGTTAGTGACGATCACATACACCATATAGGAAGTGACAACAAACACGTATTTGTTCTACAGACAAGTGTTAAGGTTTTCATAAGGCAGAAAAAAAGTGACACGCTGATAGTTTTCTTGCTTCCACGATGTTGCCAAAGCATCGAATGCCAACAATTGTTGTTAAGATAAAGAGCCTCCAAGAAGTTTTGATTACTGTAAACAAATAATTTTTATAAGGAAGCATTACATTACAAGAATAAAACTATAAAATGATTTTTTTTAAGTAATAGATAATGGATTCCACTTCGAAAAACCCAAAAGTGGATACCTTGCTGGCGATGTTGCTGGAGAGCCAATCAAGCCCTTCATACAAACCTTCACCGGATGTAGCACAAGTGCTTTGTATGTACCTGGCAAGCAAACAAAATCTGTGTTCTCAATCTCCAAAAATCAATGTTGCAACTTCTTAAACTTTACAGAAGGATGCTTTTCATAATATTGAAGTTGAAGAACCAAGAAAATGACAGTAGGGCATTAATTCATTAGTAATGTAGGCTGGGCTACTGACTTCAGAGTCATGTGGAAGACATTAATAAAAAAAAGAAAAAGCAGAAAGCAGTGCCTGTGTATACTGAACTAGCAAAACTCAGCTCAGAAAAATAGATTGGGTCACTCTTTGTGGACTTCCCTGAACTGCAAAAGGACATTTTGATATGATCTCGAGACCATTATTTTATAGGTCAGTCTGAATTATTAAGTTTAGAGAGGCCAACGATCTATGCTAACATTATGAAACCAAAGCTATTAGCATCACATGCTATATGAAAGGTGATCTATTCTTATTACAATCTGGGTTTCCAGGAGAGAAAGCAGTTTCCAAACCAACTTTCTTGATATTGAAGAGATTAATAAAAACCCAACCTTTAACCTTAAACAGCAAATTAGTGCCATTATCTTAAGAAGACAATTATATGCATCGCTTAGGCATATTTAATGTGACAAAATCCATTGTATGATTGCAATTTTTTTGACTGGTTTATGATAATTCAGCATATATTCCAAAAACCAATTGCTAAGCAAAATGTTAGTTACATCCATAGTAGATAAACAAACTGAAACAGATAGCACAAGTATATCTTACCAGTGACGTTGACGGAGAGAATGAAGACCAAGCTTATCAGTTATTTCAGCAGCATTCATTGCATTTGGAAGGTCTTGTTTGTTAGCAAACACAAGCAAAACTGCATCCCTTAACTCATCCTATCAGCATAGAAGAATATGAAATTAGATAAAACCTATCAGCATAGAATATGAAATTAGATTAAAAAAATAGTTAAGTAAATGCAGGTTTCCTATAGTAATAAAGACAATTGAGGAACCTTCCATTCATGCTAACTTAATCAGGAAAGGAATATGTGCAGCATATACACAATTTACCTTAATTATTAAGGAATATGCTAGATACACATAGAATATGCATTTTTTAATAAAAAATAAAATAGAAATGATATCACAACCATATTGCTTAAATGTCCGAAGAAATCTACTTTATTCCTCCAGAACAGATTATCAAGAACGAGAATTAATTCTGAAAATCATAACAGGAATATATTATAGTAAAATGTGTTACCTCATTAAGCATTCTATGGAGTTCATCCCTTGCCTCCACAACACGATCTCGGTCATTGCTATCAACAACAAAAATAAGTCCCTGTGTGTTCTGGAAGTAATGCCTCCAGAGAGGTCTGATCTGTTGTTCACCGGAACATTATTTAGAAACAGGCAGACAACATAACTATTAACAGATAAATCATCATGAGAGAATCAAGTCAGCTCTGCATGTCAAGTTAATAACATCTAAAGAGATTTTCTGTGATACCACACTAAATATTAAATACCCATGTTGTCTCATTGTCCCATCAACCTCTGGAATTCTCATAAAACAGTTGTCACCAAAAAGACTTTTTCAAAGTAAAAGAATTGTTTAGATAAGAAATATTGCTAACAAGTAACATGAATAGTGGTACCTTATCCTGACCACCAACATCCCATACAGTGAAACTGATGTTCTTGTACTCAACAGTCTCCACATTGAATCCTGCATTAAGACCCATCTTAATTAAAATGAGATAGCATGCATTTAAACTGATCAGAAAACCACGGGCCCTTCAAATAATCTATAATAACTAAATGTAAATGTCATATGGAGATGCAAGATGCACCTAATTACCCATGCATTGACTATCCATATAGAGCACTTCAGATTAATATAATTGCCACCAAAAGGAAGAATCATTTATTTAACAAACAAAAATTATAACTGCTAATTTCAAATGAAAACCAAAAAAATAGGTATTTAAAAAAGAATAATAATAATGTTGATTGTTCATCAACATTTCTCAACTCTCACCATTAAATTTAATATTTATTACAATTTTATCCAAAATACCTGATTTTACTGTGGATATAAAAGCAAATTCAAAACACAGCACATTGTATAAACTTGTTTTTTCAGAACTTTTGTTGAATTTGTCTTCCAGAAGCAAATGATTGTTAATCTGTTTGCTTTTCGTGTTCCATGAATAGCTGGGACCATCAAGGAAGATCTAGAAAGGTATTTACTGGAGTTGATCTGATTCTATCTTGGTTCTCATATTTGGAGATATGAAGGATCCCAAAGAATCAACCTTTTTGTTTGATTGAGGTGGGAAATTCTAAATCCTCATTTTCAATGGAGTCCAAATGACCTATGGATTGATCATAAGATCTTTCAATTTGATGAAAAATAGAACTCGTGGAAGCACATTAAATATTTGACAACAGATTACATACCTTGCTAAAAAACAAATTGCAATAATTTGGTTATGTTTTGAATATTGGTCTAAGAGTTGTAATAGGGTTGATCATGTTTCATTAGTATAATTAAATTGATCTCCATGGCTAATCTACAGACGTTTCAGTTATTCATAATTAGATTTCATCCGTTTTTTGTTCTCCACGATCCTGACTACATGATATAAAAAAATGATGTTCACAATTTGCTACCATACATAAATCTTCAAAAATCACTTCCATTAGGTAAAATAATGCATATCTACGACTTTTAGATAACTGTATTAAGGACATTAGGTTAATAAACCAAATATAGCAATCATCGCAGAAATTAAAAAAAATAAAAATGCAGACAAGTGTGCGCGATGACAAATAATGCTCACCGATTGTTGGAATGGTGGTGACAATCTCTCCAAGCTTGAGCTTGTAGAGGATGGTCGTCTTACCAGCAGCATCAAGCCCGACCATCAGGATTCTCATCTCCTTCTTCGCAAACAGGCGGCTAAATAGTTTGGCGAAAGTGAGCCCCATCGTTCCCTAGGCTATCACGAACAAAATGTAAACTTAATAAAGCCTAAAACAATTACGATTACAACACACGACAAAGATCCAACAACAAAGGCCACAGATCTGAAGAAGAACCAGGCATGGCGTTGTATTTGCACACGAAACTACAAAATTTTGAGACCAAATCAAGCAGAAGGCTTTAAAGTTAAAGATCTACATGAATAAGATTCCGATCCGAGCACCGCCGCCAATAAAGCGAAAGATCAAACAACGTTTAGAGACGGAGGAAGCAGATCAAGCATCTTGTGATATAAAACTACGGATATAGTCATATAGATATGAAACAATGGTATCGGGATCACCTGGTGATCACAGGAGGCGTGTAGAACGTAGGAAACGGGTAGGTTGAAGGAGATGAGAACGTGAGAGCCGATAGGCCTTCGCTTCTTCTCTTCCGCCTGGAAAAAAAAAAAAATTGGGAAGGGAGAGGACGGAAGGGAAAGAGTTGGCTTGTTCGGAAGGAATGGATTAACGTAATAAGTGTTATAAATACACCCTCAATTTTTTTCAAAAGACGAAGGATGGAAAATCAGAAAATTACGTCAGAAGTTGGGATTAAAAAATTTTAAAATAGATAATACATATATTTGTAGATAAGTTTGTGATTGAAAAGAAGCGAAGAAAATTAGGATTAATCTTTTTTTTAAAAAAAAATTATCTTTGAAACGATTTATGATGAAAGCTGATGATGATATCCTAGAATGCAAATGAGATGATATCCTAGAATGCAAATGATTAGACTCTGAGTAATAGCATTGTATAAAGAGCGATAGCACAAAATACATGAATTAATTTAAAATTTAATATTTTAAAATAAAATTAAAATTAAAATAAATATTAATTTAATATTTAATATTTTAAAATAAAAATAAAAATAATATAAAATATTTTAAAATTTTCTTTTATTTCTTTACTCTTTAAATCAGGATATAAAAAATTATAATAATTTATGAATATATAAAAATAAAATTTATCATTCTACCCTCTGTCACTTCTTCACTCACATCCCCTACTCCCAAACAGAGGATGACTAACCGATATAAAAGCGACAAAGTAACTCTTGGAAATAACATACATGATATATTAAAAAAATGATAAATCTCAATTAAGCCCTATTGACTATCTCTAAGATGATCAGTTCGGTCCCATAAAAATTTCTCATCGACCACCAGGATAAATCAGGAAGTGCACGACCAGTCTAGACGCTTAGCATCCTTTAATTGCGTTCCCCATTTAGAGAAAAATTTCTACAAATACATCATAGCTGAAGATCGAATCGCAGGTGCCTGAGTGACAACCTGAATATTCTACCGCGACACCATTGCTCCAGGGATAACATACATAATATATTAGATTGACGTAACTGTCTGACATAACTGTGATACAACAGTACTATAAAGTTTGATAAATTAGGAGTGTGGATGATTCCCCCTAATCGGCGGTTCCACGATTTAAAATCCTCCGTTCAGTGATTTAAAAGATCTTAATTTCTAATTTTAACTTTTAAAGATATTATGATTCACGATTTAGAACCATTGATTACGATCTAATTTATAATGTATAATAATTCAAAATTATTATTTATATTTATATTTTTCAAAAATTAAAAAGACACAAATTCGTAGTTCCTTTAGCATTAAATATTTTTTCTTTAAAATCTAAATTTTATATTTTTTTATATATTTATAATTTTCGTTAATCATTAATATTTGAGCTTTCAAGAAATCAAAAGTAAATTGAAAAGGATATTGTATTAAATCTTAAATCAATCTCTATTTATTAATATTTTTTTATTCAATAATAATATTATTATATTTTAATAAGATGAGATATATATATATATATATATATATATATATATATATATATATATATATATATAATTAATTTTGCATGTCAAATGATAATTTTTATTATATATACAATTTTATTATTGAATAAATTATATTTCTTAATAAATTTATCATGGGATAAAATAATATCTCTAAATTTAACATTGAGTGAATAAAAAATAAAATTAAATTAATGAGTAACCTGAATTAAATGATATTAATAAATTTAATAAATTAAAAAAAAAATCATCCATTAGAAAATGTAAACTCAGTAGGTTGAAAATGTAAAATACGGGAAAATAATAATAATAATAATAATAATAAAGGTTTAATGGTTACTGGGTTTAAAACCCGAAACCCATTAGGAATCCATAACCTTTCCCCCTACGGCGCTTCTTCTTTCTCCCGAAAACGCACGAGCGTTTTTCTTCTCCTCCGCGTGAAACCGACGCCGCTCCTCTTCCTTTTCTTCTTCTTCTTCCCTGCCGCGGCCTCTCCTCTCTTTCTTCACTTCGTCGCTTGCAGCCAGGGAAGGAACAGACTTCTCCCTCTCCCTCTCTCTGTGAACCCTAGCCGTAAACCGCTACCGCCGTCCGATGCCACTCCGCCGCTGTCTTCAGCCGTCCGGGTGCCGTAGTGTGGAGAAGGAGCCGACACTGCCTTCTCCTCCCTCTCCTCTCCCCCCCTTCTTCCTTCTTCGGCGATTTTCCTTCCAGCCGCGACAAAGGAGCAGGGGCGAGATCGAAGTTTTCTCCTTCCCACTGTTCAGGTGACGTTGGATTAACAACTAAGTCGCCGTGTTGCCGTCGTTGTGCTCGGGATCTCGCTGTTCGTAAACCATAGAGGTGAGGTCCTGTTTCCATTTGGGTTGCTATTACTGGGTTAGAACAGATCTGAATTTGATGAGGCTACAGGATTGGAACAGATCGGATCTGTTGGGGCAGCAAACGGCGTGTAGCAATAGGAAAACCCAGCATCTGGGTTGGTTTAGGGCAAACGACTTTGAGGTAAAAATCGCTATGATTATTCTTATTGAACTTGGATTACTAATGTTTATTATTTCGAGTTGGACAATGAAGTGTGTAAATTATAGCTACGAATTCAGTATTCTGTTGTGAGTACTATTTGCTTAGGAGTGTGTTAAAAGTTAGCTGTTTTAATGAAAACAGTTTGATGCCCATTTAGATTGGATGAAGTGCAGTAATTCCAATTCTTTGATAGAACATGATTATGGGGATGCATTTCCTTATGGAGAGATGATATGGGTTGGGATGAATCCTAATTGATTTAGGTTAATTCTTGATTCGGTTAGGTTAACTTGGATGGGGTTAAACAATCTTAATAATCGATTAGGATTTTATTTGATGGGAGATTTATATGTCATTGTAATTAGAAATGTGATTTATTCTAATTACAGGACATTGAACCGGATTTTTTGGACGGAGGTTCTTTGCGGATACGAACCACATTCGGAAGGCGGGTATCTTAACCTGATATGTATAGATTACTATTACTTGCAGTAATTTTGTTTGCTTACATATATCTATGTTGAGCATTGATCATCACTTGATATTGGTACATGCTTTTATCTGCTATTCATTTGGCATATTATCATCTTGATAGATTTGCTATTCATTTGATTATATGTCATCTTATTTTTGTTGCCTATTATTTGGAGTAGTAGATTGATATGAATTGCATGTATTTGAATCATGTACCATTTATGCATTTCTGTTTATGCTGGCCAGCATTCTGTCCACTCGGTCACGCAGTAGCAGTGACGTCAGAGTGCACAGTGGTCACCACCCTACCCACGCGACCTCACCATTTGAGTGTGATGGATCAGACGGGCATAGTTCCCACGCGACCTCACATATGGGTGATGGATCTGACGAGCATTATACAGTTCCCACGCGACCTCACATATGGGTGATAGATCTGACAGGCATTATACAGTTCCCACGCGACCTCACCATTTGAGTGTGATGGATCAGACGGGCATAGTTCCCACGCGACCTTACATATGAGTGATGGATCAGACGGACATCAGGGTGACCAGGACATGTCATTTCTCCATGTGCATATTGTATGGTTGCATTTGCATTTGGTTGTGTTTACTGTATTTGTTTTTTTTTGCATATGTTTGATATGCGTACACAGGAGATCTACCTTACCGTGATTGTATGGATATTACTGTTATTTCTGGTATGTATAGTTTTCATATTGTGTTAGTTTACTTATCTTATTACCATACGGTACTGGCATTTTGATTACTGGAGGTATAGTTGTTTTTATATATCTATTAGATATCCGCTGGGTTCTTTGAACTCATCCCGTTGGCTTATTTCTTTTCAGGTTGATGTCAGTTTGGAGAGCCGCCCTGCTAGTCCCTTATCGAGATGACATCGTCTGTATTGGTTTTTTGGCTTTGTTAGGTTATTAGAAACTATGTTTCAGAACTTGATTTAGATCATGTGGATTGTTATATATGTGTTTGGTTTTTTTGTGTGTATCTGTTTTATACTATGTTATATTTATGGATTGTGGCCGTGTAGGCTTAATTGTGGCCTGGTAGGTCTTATGACATATGTGTATTCAGGGAATTGCAATTGTTACAGGGGGAGATGTTGCTGAATAAATTTTCGGTCAGCCATCTCCCGGGGCGTGACAGAAAACTTGATTTTAATAGAAAGATAGAATACATTGAAATATTTAAAATAAGTGAGTTAACTGACACTATTAATATTATTAAAATATTATAAGTATTATTAAATAAAAAATTATTATTGAAAAAAAAATCCAAACTAAATTTTAAAAAAATTAAATAAATACTAATGAATCATCAATTCAAATCCGCATTTGAACTAGCGGTTCAACGATTTATTTAGAGTCTAACCTTAATTGGTCAATCGGACCGATTATTGATTGAGCCCATTAAATCTGGTCAACGGGTAATCAACCCCGTTGACCCAGTGCAATTTCTGGATTGAGACCCTGGGCAACTTTAGTTCCACCCAAAATTTTTTGTTTAATTTAGTTAGAATAATTGTGATTATATAATTTTGATTTAGGTTTAATTTTGTTATTTTAAAATTGGATTTGGACCAGAAACTAAATTATTATTTGGATCAGATAAATAAATGTTTAGTTTTCTGCAAAAGTCCATACACGACCATTTGTGAGGAGGTAAATCGAGAAACTGTTCTTATAAATGTTTAGTCCATATAGTTGTCATTTATTAATATCCTATTATTTAAAAAGTTTAGAGTAATGATAGATAGCATGAATTTACCATAATATCACATTCAATTATTTACAAAGGGGATTTTCACAATGTTTATGTCCAGATCCCTTTCACAACCGTTGGATCTGAACAAGTTTGATGTTAGCCACTGATTAACCTGAGAAAGGGGCTCTCTAAGTTCAGTTGAACCAATATAAACCGGTGACCGAGTTTTTAAATAATTAATTGCGTTTACTTTTGTCGTTGACTTAAGAAATGTCAAAAGCTCTGCCGTGTATTGAGATGATGCTTCAACTTCCCATCTTCCAAGGCGCTAACGTGTGAAGTTGACCAATGTGAAGATGGCAGGGTCAACCTATTGGTTTAATTATCTCTTGACTAAAAGAACAAAACTAACTTGGTCGTTCGTTTTCATTTAAAAAAAAAATGTGTAATAGCGTAGGAACGTACCAAAGGTGGGAAGTCCACCCTGTTGTGGTTCAAATTGCATTTGGAAGTCTTCAACATGAATATGAAATAGCCAACAACAATATTGTATGACTTAATAAATGCACCATGAAACTTTGACTTGGGTATAATGAACACGTTTGACCGCATATAAAGATCATCTATATACATATTTATGTCAACTCAAATGTATCTTTTGAAATTGTTTTGTAGGTGCAACTTTAATTTTTTTTTTAAATAATTTATTTTTTTTATTATGTTCATCTTTATATATTAATGTATTTATCTAATATCTTCATCTTTACGATTCTTTGTGAGGAGGTAAATCGAGAAACTGTAGTTGGTCACGACGCAGGAGGGTGTTGCTTTTATTTGTCCTCTTCTGCAACTCTGTGCTTAAATCATAGTCAAGATTCTTATCTCATGTGCTTAAATCATAGCCAACACTCAATTTCATATAATATAAAAAGTTATTTTGTAAATTTTTTTAAATTTTAAAGATACTTTATGACGATAAAAAGCATCTGATATTATTTTTCATTTTAATCATCCTACTTGTATTTTATGTAAGACATCTTTCTCAACTCCTTAATCCTTTTCCGACTTAAATCTATTAGTTATAAATAAATTATCATCCCATTAATAATTATTATATTATGTATATTATTATTAAAATTAAATTCCATATATTTTATTTTTATTAAACCTAAATTTTTTAATTTTTAATAGTTTTCGTTAAAAATTTTCAAATATCTTATCTTCTAAAATAATATTATATACAAACAACTTATATCATGGTAATTTATTTGAATGTATCTAGTTTTTCATCCCATTTTAATATTAAAAAAAATGAGACTTAGAATCCTTGATAGAAAATACTTCAGATAATTCATCTAGAATTTTTACTTTTATCCTTACAACTCATATATATATATATATATATATATATATATATATATATATATATATATATATATATATATATATTTCACTATATGCTACATTAATATTTTTTTCATTTAAAAGGTAAAAAAATGTAAAACTACTCATTCATAAGTTTAAGAGGTCAAAAAATATAGCACGGTTGGAGTTACCAGTCATTAGCCAAAGCTTCACCGTTAAGCAAATAATACATTTGGAAATATAATTTTGGAAGAATATCAAATTTTCATTCACAATCGTGCAGAATTGTCGAAAGTCAAAAAGGAAAAGGAAAAAAAAAACATGGATCTATATATATTGATAGATGGACTATTCTAATATTTACTATTTTAACATTTTCAAAATAATAGATGGACTTATTTGTAACTTGTCAAACAATAGCAAATGGCGTCTTTTGATTGTAAAGAAGGGATAACCTTTTCAAATCCTTGACAAATTGGTGTGAATGGAAATCCAGTGAGGATCTAAACTTCAGATCTGTAGAGCTGTCGCTCGTTTCTCAAGTCAACATCATTGACTTCATCTATATAATGGCACAGCATTTAATTTTTTTCTCCATTCTAAAATTATCCCATTAGGTATGCATATTTTATATTGGATTGTTCACTCTGATGCCTGACCTTGTCTAAGACATTTCTGTTCTTCTCACACTGTTGTCAGCATTCAAACTTTGAACTTTGAAGCAGTCAAGGGAAGCTAAATTAAATTTTTGTAGAGGAGAATTTTTTATATTCTTGAGGTGAACGAAAGCTTTGTAGTTTGATCTATAAAAGACATATCATTGTCTTTGAGCCAACAAGGAATTCAGAAGGTGTTTTTTGGGTGCTCTCTTCGGATGGGGAACCAGTGTGGGCGTTCTTCTAAGACTGCAAACGCCTCTTCTCCTCATGTTTCAAGTAAGATTTTTTTTTTGCCTCTCTGATTTCTATTTCTTACCTGATCTACTTTTGTTTTGTTTCTTCTTTGGATGAGAGCCAATTTTTTTTTCCCCTTTTGTTGATGAGTGAACCTAGATATAAACTCTACCCATGCATAATCTGTGTTTGTATTAATTTCGTCTTATCCAGTATTTTGATTTGGATAATGCTTTTTTTCCTCTCATGTTCCTAAAACAATTAAATCCTTCAGGATGATGAACTTTGCCACTCTAGAGAAGACGCTTAACCTAATTGAAAGCAGATTGTGTTGACAGTTTTGCCTAGATCTTGCTTTTAGGCATGAATATAGAAATCCATATGAAAAGATGGACTAAATCTTGGTTGTTTTAATAAGCATAGAGCTGTTGCTGTGGTTATTTGGGTGTTTGGCAGTTTGATGATCATTCTATTTTCCATGCTCGAGTATGAATATTATTGCCCAAAAATCTGGGTATTTGTCGTCGACCAGTTTATTGATAAAACAAACATAAAAATCCAATCTCACCCATTTGATCACACTACAACGAGTTCTCCGATTGTGAATTACTTCAGTTTTATACACTGTCATTGTGGATCTCCTCCGGATTTGAATTTTACTTTCAGCAACAAAAATGAAACCTTTACTTGCTAAATCATTCATATTTGAAGAGGTACTTAATAGTCGTATGTAATCTCCAGAGAATCCACTGTCAGTGGTTAGTGATTCCAGTCTGAAGAAATCAGCTAAGAAATCTTCAAGCGGATTGGGTAATTCTGTTCCACAGCTCAAAAGTGAGGCACCGAACAATCTGAAGTCCTTTAACTTGAACTACCTCGGCGATGATAATAACAATTTTAGAGAGGGTGACGGATCAAAAACGGTCGGTCTGAAGTCCTTCAGCTTGAATGACCTCAAGAATGCTACTAAAAATTTCAGCTCCAATTCATATCTAGGTGAAGGAGGGTTCGGTTGTGTCTTCAAAGGGTGGATTGATGAGCATACTTATGCCCCTACTAGACCAGGAACTGGAATTGTTGTTGCCATCAAGAAACTCAAACGAGAAAGCTATCAAGGGCACAAAGAATGGCTTGTACGTAACTGTTATCTCATAGAGACTTGAGGTTCTTATACACCTTTTCGAGTTCCAAATAAAAGTGACACTCATTCTGATGCCTGCAGGCAGAGGTGACCTATTTGAGCCAGCTTCACCACGAGAATCTTGTTAAACTTATAGGCTACTGCTCAGAGTTGGATAGCAAACTTCTTGTTTATGAGTACATGCAGAAAGGCAGCTTGGAGAATCACTTGTTCAAAAGTATGTTTCTCTGACATTAGCTCTAAGCCTTCAATTAAGTAATTACTTATGTTCATTTGTACTTGTAGGAGGTGTACAACCTATTCCTTGGCCAACGAGAGTGAGCATTGCCATTGATGTTGCCCGAGGACTGTCCTTCTTACATGGCTTAGAAACTCAAATCATATTTCGTGATCTGAAGGCCTCAAATATTCTCCTTGATTCGGTAATCTCTACAATTATCATCACTGATTCAGTACTATTCTATCTGGAAAACATATTATCTGAGGCATGATGATTCTTACTGGCAAACTGTGCAGGATTTCAATGCGAAACTATCAGATTTTGGCTTAGCTAGGAATGGACCTACTGGAGACAAGAGTCATGTCTCCACTCGAGTGGTTGGCACTCGTGGATATGCTGCTCCAGAATATATTGCCACAGGTTAGCCTTCTTTGAATTTAAACAATTGTACTACTTGGACATGCTAAGTGATAGCCAAAACACATTACAATGACAATACTTAGAAACAGTAGTTTGAAGATGAAATAAGGCAAGATCAAGAGCTTTTGTTGCCAAATTTGATAATATAATTAAGGTCACTAATCTTGTGTGCTCGGATTGTGTGTTTCGGGCTCTAATATGGGTCAGTTAGTGAAGCCAACTACCATTTTTGCTAATGTAAAACAAAATGATCCTTTCTTAGGATATCTCATGTCATTGTTTCAGCCTACTGAATACTAGTGTTTATGGCAGGCCACTTGAGTTTAAAGAGCGACATATACACTTTTGGAGTTGTACTGTTGGAGCTCCTATCAGGAAGACGTGCGGTGGAGGATGATAGAGGAACTTCAGACCTGACTCTGGTCGACTGGGCGAGACCATTCTTGAAGGATAAAGGAAGAATGTTGAGGATCATGGACATAAGATTGGAGGGTCGGTACTCTAAGAAGGAAGCCCAGGTCATTGCTGCTCTTGCCTTGCAATGCTTACATCTAGATCCGAAGAACAGGCCTAACATGACAAACATTCTTCCAATACTAGAAAAGCTTCGCGAGCGCAAAGACTGTATTACATCTCATGCAAGGGCCTAGTCATGTGTCACATATATACTTTGATAACCTCGGTTAATTCATCATACAATAGATAGATTTCTTCTCAAGTTAAACATTGAACAGACACTAGAAAATGGAAGTGGTGTTCAAGATGTTGATTCAGTGATACTGCGCTGCTAAAGCTTCAACCTGAGTATGTCAGACAGAGGAAAGTGGTTACTTGAGAAGCTATTTCAAGATAACAAGAAATTGGCAACTGTCTGGTCAATCTAGAGCCATGATCCAAGACAATGATCTCTGTTCTTTTGTTCAATTGCATGGGTTTCTATGACACACTTCATACCATCATTTTCTGAAGCTCTGTCATATGTAGATTATGTTATTATGTCATGTATTTCAAGGAGAGGCAACAATCATTAAGAACCAAACTGGATGAGGCATTTGTATTCGATGTCTTAATATATTGGGTTTGGGATCGTCTGCAAAATTCTAGTATGAGATCTAGAGATGCATGAATTGAATTAAATAAGATCAACATGATCACTATCCTCTGATCTTGAAAGGTCTGTAGATACAAAGTAAAACGCAATTTGCAAAGGAGAAAAAGAAAAACTTCCACTTGGAGACCAAGTTTGTTATTGATAATCCAGAATCAAGGAACCAGAAGTCCACGATTAAAGAGACAGGTTTGAACATTTCGAATAGCTGAAAAAACTGGAAAACTGGTAGAATGCCACCATTGACTATTCAAGGGAAGAAATCTTCAAGTATAAAATTTTTAAAAGTTGAATTTTCTTTTTAAAAAAAATTCAACACCATCTATAGGGAATGTGATAATGAATTTTCACCCAGGAAGTGTGTCGTAGTAGCCATGTTGCCTTTGGCTTGTGCAGACACTGTAGAACACAATGTTTTCAGATGAATTTTTATTCATAGATCGCCATTTTCACCAAAAATTATGCATTCTGCAATATTCACATCCGATAGTGCTCAAGCAGTTCATTTGGGTGCATGCAACTACAATTCATTCCAGAATTAGAAGCGGAGCCTCTTCCTGCAAGTAGGCGACGACAGCTTACGGGTCCAGCCGCGAAGCTCGACGACAAGCTCCTCCACCAACTCCCCCAGCAACTCGGCCTCCACCCAAGCCTCCACCCAGGCCAACTCCCACCGCTCTTCCCCCGCCCCCTCCCCCCACACCTCCTCCACGCTCTCCACCATCGCCCGGCTCGCGCTCCTCCTCCTCCTGGCTCCTCGCCACCAAGGCCGACGACCGCCCAAGTCCTCCGCTCTGGCCTGATCGCCACTCGGCATTGGTTCCATTATGATCCGGCGTCGTGTGGCCTCATTCGCCTTCTTTTGATTTGTATCGATATCTTCTGCACTAGGCAGGAACCGCATAGATAAGTGATTATGTAGCTGATGAGAGCCTCAGCGCGTGCGAGTGTATAACTCCACCAAGAGACTTACCCGTATAAAGAACGGCTATGCGGGACGGCTTCAGGATCCTACTACATTCATCCGCAGGGCTTCCTTGGCTATCTGCATTAAGAGTCGTTGCTTATACCGGTTCGCGACGGGAACACATTCATCATCGCAGACTGCTACGTACCGTTCGGTGAACGTTTCGACCGGGACCGATTCCGGGGCGACGACAACGCATCGAGCACCGATACGGGGCTCGGCTGCTCCCCGTTACACTCGTTCTTGGCGTCTCCGCAGTTCGTCTCGATTTCGAGCAGCCGCTCGGCCGTCTTCCCAGCGGTGGAGACGACCGTACCGACCTGGATCTCCTCCGAGCGGATCGCCTCGATGATCCGACTGAGCGCCTGGAGGTCCTCGTCGCACTTCTCCAGCGCTCGCAGCAAGTCTCGCCGCTTGTCCGCGGCCACCGCCGGGGGCGGTGGATCGTCGAGACCCATCAGCCGTGCCACCAGCGCCGGGCAGTGCGGGGGCTGTCCGGCGACGCGGCCGGCGGCTTCTTCCGCCTGATCTCCTGCGGGATCACTGGAATTCGTGGCGTCTCGCTGGAGCGCCGCATTTTCTTGGCGTCCTCGACAGCAGCCACCGGCGGCGGCGGCGGCTGGGCGGCTGCGGCGGCGAAGTCGTTAATCGCCTCGGAGGCGGAGCGGCTGTGTTCTCCTTCCTTTTAACTGCAGCATAACGGCGAACAACATAATTAAGAAGGAGCCAGAAGAAGAGACCGATGGCGGAGAAGAGGGGAATGAGCAGCGCGCGGTTACCGGAGGTGATGCGCTTGCGAGATCGGTTGTGGTGACGGGAGAGGAAATGGAAGACGCCGGACATGCAACCGATGCTCTTGGGGCGGTTTCCCGGTCCGACTTCACGGCGAGACGACGACGTACGCACCGTTTCCATGTTTCCATCGGCGCCTGGTCTCGCTCTCCCTCTTCGTCAGCTCAGAACTGAGGGGAAGCGAGCAAGCCGTGGAAGCAAGCTTTTATGCCGGGAGCGTCTCAAATTACAGAAACACCATTCTAATAAAACATCGCAAATCCGAACTAATTCATTAAATAACGTTAAACACAATT
>NC_133864.1:12255825-12275041 GCF_044706935.1 Curcuma longa | reverse complement strand
AAATTTTCGGTCAGCCATCTCCCGGGGCAGTGACAGAAAACTTGATTTTAATAGAAAGATAGAATACATTGAAATATTCAAAATAAGTGAGTTAACTGACACTATTAATATTATTAAATAAAAATTTATAAAAATTTATTGAAAAAAATCCAAACTAAATTTAAATTAAATAAATACTAATGAATCATCAATTCAAATCGGCATTTGAACTAGCGGTTCAACGATTTATTAAGAGTCTTACCTAATTGGTCAATCGGACGGATTAATTACTGATTGAGACCATTAAATCTGGTCAACGGATAATAATCAACCCCGTTGATCCAGTGCAATTTCTGGATTGAGACCCTGGGCAACTTTACTTCCATCCAAAAATTTTTGTTTAATTTAGTTAGAATAATTGTGATTATATAATTTTGATTTAGGTTTAATTTTGTTATTTTAAAATTGGATTTGGACTAGAAACAAAATTATTATTTGGATCAGATAAATAAATGTTAAGTCCATATATATATGTTCTTAGTTGTCATTTTTTTATTGTTCTTAGAAATTTGTTAATATCCAATTATTTACAAAGGGGATTTTCACAATGTTTATGTCCAGATCCCTTTCACAACCGTTGGATCTGAACAAGTTTGATGTTAGCCACTGATTAACCTGAGAAAGGGGCTCTCTAAGTTCAGTTGAACCAATATAAACCGGTGACCGAGTTTTTAAATAATTAATTGCGTTTACTTTTGTCGTTGACTTACGAAATGTCAAAAGCTCTGCCGTGTATTGAGATGATGCTTCAACTTCCAATTTTCCAAGGCGCTAACGTGTGAAGTTGACCAATGTGAAGATGGCAGGGTCAACCTATTGGTTTAATTATCTCTTGACTAAAAGAACAAAACTAACTTGGTCGTTCGTTTTCATGAAAAGAAAATGTGTAATAGCGTAGGAACGTACCAAAGGTGGGAAGCCCACCCTGTTGTGGTTCAAATTGCATTTGGAAGTCTTCAACATGAATATGAAATAGCCAACAACAATATTGTATGACTTAATAAATGCACAATGAAACTTTTGACTTGGGTATAATGAATACGTTTGACCGCATATAAAGATCATCTATCTACATATTTATGTCAACTCAAATGTATTTTTGAAGTTTTTTTGTAGGTGCAATTTCATTTTTTTTTATATATTTATTTTTTTCATTATGTTCATTTTTATATATTCATATATTTATCTTAACATTCTCATCTTTGTGCTTTCTTTTACTCATGTGCTCAAATCATAGCCAACATTCAATTTCATATAATATAATAAGTTATTTTTTAAACTTTTTTAAAAATTTTAAAGATACTTTATGACATTAAAAAGCATCTGATATTATTTTTCATTTTAATCATCCTACTTGTATTCTAGGTAAGATATCTTTCTCAACTCCTTAATCCTTTTCCGACTTAAATCTATTAGTTATAAATAAATTATCATCCCATTAATAATTATTATATTATGTATATTATTATTAAAATTAAATTCTATATATTTTTTTATTAAATCTAAAATTTTTAATTTTTAATTTTTAATATTTTTTGTCAAAATTTTTCAAATGTCTTATCTTCTAAAATAATATAATATACAAACAACATATATCATAGTAATTTATTTGAATGTATCTAGTTTTTCATTCCATTTTAATTATATAAAAAAAAAAATTAAGATTTAGAAGATCTTTGATAGAAAATACTTCATATAATTCATCTAGAATTTTTACTTTTATCGTTACAACTCATATATATATATATATATATATATATATATATATATATATATATATATATATATATCCTTAATTATTTTACTATATGCTACATTAATATTTTTTTCATTTAAAAGATAAAAAAAATGTAAAACTACTCATTCATAAATTTAAGAGGTAAAAATATAGCACGGTTGGAGTTACCAGTCATTAGCCAAAGCTTCACCGTTAAGCAAGTAATACATTTTGAACTATATATATATAATTTTGGAAGAACATCAAACTTTCATTGTTGCATAATTGTCGAAAGTCAAAAAGGAAAAGAAAAAAAAAGCATGGATCTATTGATAGATGGACTAGTCTAATATTTACTATTTTAACATTTTCAAATAATAGATGGACTTATTTGTAACTTGTCAAACAATAACAAATGGCGTCTTTTGATTGGGATAACCTTTTCAAATCCTTGACAAATTGGTGTGAATGGAAATCCAGTGAGGATCTAATCCACATAGATGTAGAGCTGTCACTCGTTTTGTCAAGTCAACATCATTGACTTCATATATATAATGGCACAGCATTTAATTTTTTTCTCCATTCTAAAATTATCTCATTAAGCATGCATATTTTATATTGGATTGTTCACTCTGATGCCTGACCTTGTATGAGACATTTTTTTTTTCTTCTCGCCCTGTTGTCAGCGTTCAAACTTTGAACTTTGAATCAGTCAAGGGAAGCTAAATTAAATTTTTGTAGAGGAGAATTTTTTATATTCTTGAGGTGAACGAAAGCTTTGTAGTTTGATCTATAAAAGACATATCATTGTCTTTGAGCCAACAAGGAATTCAGAAGGTGTTTTTTGGGTGCTCTCTTCGGATGGGGAACCAGTGTGGGCGTTCTTCTAAGACTGCAAACGCCTCTTCTCCGCATGTTTCAAGTAAGACTTTTTTTTTTTTTGCCTCTCTGATTTCTATTTCTTACCTGATCTACTTTTGTTTTGTTTCTTCTTTGGATGAGAGCCAATTTTTTTTTTCCTTTTGTTGATGAGTGAACCTAGATATAAACTCTACCCATGCATAATCTGTGTTTGTATTAATTTCGTCTTATCCAGTATTTTGATTTGGATAATGCTTTTTTTCCTCTCATGTTCCTAAAACAATTAAATCCTTCACGATGATGAACTTTGCCACTCTAGAGAAGACGCTTAACCTAATTGAAAGCAGATTGTGTTGACAGTTTTGCCTCGATCTTGCTTTTAGGCATGAATATAGAAATCCATATGAAAAGATGGACTAAATCTTGGTTGTCTTAATAAGCATAGAGCTGTTGCTGTGGTTATTTGGGTGTTTGGCAGTTTGATGATCATTCTATTTTCCATGCTCGAGTATGAATCTTATTGCCCAAAAATCTGGGTATTTGTCGTCGACCAGTTTATTGATAAAACAAACATAAAAATCCAATCTCACCCGTTTGATCACACTACAACGAGTTCTCCATTGTGAATTACTTCAGTTTTATACACTGTCATTGTAGATCTCCTCCGGATTTGAATTTTACTTTCAGCAACAAAAATGAAACCTTTACTTGCTAAATCATTCATATCTGAAGAGGTACTTAATAGTCGTATGTAATCTCCAGAGAATCCACTGTCAGTGGTTAGTGATTCCAGTCTAAAGAAATCAGCTAAGAAATCTTCAAGCGGATTGGGTAATTCTGTTCCACAGCTCAAAAGTGAGGCACCGAACAATCTGAAGTCCTTTAACTTGAACTACCTCGGCGATGATAATAACAATTTTAGAGAGGGTGACGGATCAAAAACGGTCGGTCTGAAGTCCTTCAGCTTGAATGACCTCAAGAATGCTACTAAAAATTTCAGCTCCAATTCATATCTAGGTGAAGGAGGGTTCGGTTGTGTCTTCAAAGGGTGGATTGATGAGCATACTTATGCCCCTACTAGACCAGGAACTGGAATTGTTGTTGCCATCAAGAAACTCAAACGAGAAAGCTATCAAGGGCACAAAGAATGGCTTGTACGTAACTGTTATCTCATGGAGACTTGAGGTTCTTATACACCTTTTCGAGTTCCAAATTAAAGTGACACTCATTCTGATGCCTGCAGGCAGAGGTGACCTATTTGAGCCAGCTTCACCACGAGAATCTTGTTAAACTTATAGGCTACTGCTCAGAGTTGGATAGCAAACTTCTTGTTTATGAGTACATGCAGAAAGGCAGCTTGGAGAATCACTTGTTCAAAAGTATGTTTCTCTGACATTAGCTCTAAGCCTTCAATTAAGTAATTACTTATGTTCATTTGTACATGTAGGAGGTGTACAACCTATTCCTTGGCCAACGAGAGTGAGCATTGCCATTGATGTTGCTCGAGGACTGTCCTTCTTACATGGCTTAGAAACTCAAATCATATTTCGTGATCTGAAGGCCTCAAATATTCTCCTTGATTCGGTAATCTCTACAATTATCATCACTGATTCAGTACTATTCTATCTGGAAAACATATTATCTGAGGCATGATGATTCTTACTGGCAAACTGTGCAGGATTTCAATGCGAAACTATCAGATTTTGGCTTAGCTAGGAATGGACCTACTGGAGACAAGAGTCATGTTTCCACTCGAGTGGTTGGCACTCGTGGATATGCCGCTCCAGAATATATTGCCACAGGTTAGCCTTCTTTGAATGTAAACAATTGTACTACTTGGACATGCTAAGTGATAGGCAAAACACATTACAATGGCAATACTCAGAAACAGTAGTTTGAAGATGAAATAAGGCAAGATCAAGAGCTTTTGTTGCCAAATTTGATAATATAATTAAGGTCACTAATCTTGTGTGCTCGGATTGTGTGTTTCGGGCTCTAATATGGGTCAGTTAGTGAAGCCAACTACCATTTTTTTTCTATCCTCTCATGCTAATGTAAAACAAAGTGATCCTTTCTTAGGATATCTTATGTCATTGTTTCAGCCTACTGAATACTAGTGTTTATGGCAGGCCACTTGAGTTTAAAGAGCGACATATACACTTTTGGAGTTGTACTGTTGGAGCTCCTATCAGGAAGACGTGCGGTGGAGGATGATAGAGGAACTTCAGACCTGACTCTGGTCGACTGGGCGAGACCATTCTTGAAGGATAAAGGAAGAATGTTGAGGATCATGGACATAAGATTGGAGGGTCGGTACTCTAAGAAGGAAGCTCAGGTCATTGCTGCTCTTGCCTTGCAATGCTTACATCTAGATCCAAAGAACAGGCCTAACATGACAAACATTCTTCCAATACTAGAAAAGCTTCGCGAGCGCAAAGACTGTATTACATCTCATGCAAGGGCCTAGTCATGTGTCACATATATACTTTGATAACCTCGGATAATTCATCATACAATAGATAGATTTCTTCTCAAGTTAAACATTGAACAGACACTAGAAAATGGAAGTGGTGTTCAAGATGTTGATTCAGTGATACTGCGCTGCTAAAGCTTCAACCTGAGTATGTCAGACAGAGGAAAGTGGTTACTTGAGAAGCTATTTCAAGATAACAAGAAATTGGCAACTGTATCGTCAAATATTAGAGCCATGATCCAAGACAATGATCTCTGTTCTTTTGTTCAATTGCATGGGTTTCTATGACACTTCATATGATCATTTTCTGAAGCTGTGTCATATGTAGATTATATTATTATGTCATGTATTTCAAGGAGAGGCAACAATCATTAAGAACCAAACTGGATGAGACATTTGTATTCGATGTCTTAATATATTGGGTTTGGGATCGTCTGCAAAATTCTAGTATGAGATCTAGAGATGCATGAATTGAATTAAATAAGATTAACATGATCACTATCCTCTGACCTTGAAAGGTCTGTACATACAAAGTAAAACGCAATTTGCAAAGGAGAAAAAGATAAACTTCTACTTGGAGACCAAGTTTGTTATTGATAATCCAGAATCAAGGAACCAGAAGTCCACGATTAAAGAGACAGGTTTGAACATTTCGGATAGCTGAAAAAACTGGAAAACTGGTAGAATGCCACCATTGACTATTCAAGGGAAGAAATATTCAAGCATAAAATTTTTAAAAGTTGATTTTTTTTAAAAAAAAAATTCAACACCATCTCTAGGGAATGTGATAATGAATTTTCACCCAGGAAGTGTGTCGTAGTAGCCATGTTGCCTTTGGCTTGTGCAGACACTGTAGAACACAATGTTTTCACATGAATTTTTATTCATAGATCCATTTTCACCAAAAATTATGCATTCTGCAATATTCACATCCGATAGTGCTCAAGCAGTTCATTTGGGTGCATGCAACTACAATTCATTCCAGAATTAGAAGCGGAGCCTCTTCCTGCAAGTAGGCGACGACAGCTTACGGGTCCAGCCGGGAAGCTCGACGACAAGCTCCTCCACCAACTCCCCCAGCAACTCGGCCTCCACCCAAGCCTCCACCCAGGCCAACTCCCACCGCTCTTCCCCCGCCCCCTCCCCCCACACCTCCTCCACGCTCTCCACCATCGCCCGGCTCGCGCTCCTCCTCCTCCTGGCTCCTCGCCACCAAGGCCGACGACCGCCCAAGTCCTCCGCTTGATCGCCACTCGGCATTGGTTCCATTATAATCCGGCGTCGTGTGGCCTCGTTCGCCTTCTTTTGATTTGTATTGATATCTTCTGCACTAGGCAGGAACCGCATAGATAAGTGATTATGTAGCTGATGAGAGCCTCAGCGCGTGCGAGTGTATAACTCCACCAAGAGACTTACCCGTATAAAGAACGGCTATGCGGGACGGCTTCAGGATCCTACTACATTCATCGGCAGGGCTTCCTTGGCTATCTGCATTAAGAGCCGTGCTTATACCGGTTCGCGACGGGAACACATTCATCATCGCAGACTGCTACGTACCGTCCGGTGAACGTTTCGACCGGGACCGATTCCGGGGCGACGACAACGCATCGAGCACCGATACGGGGCTCGGCTGCTCCCGTTACACTCGTTCTTGGCGTCTCCGCAGTTCGTCTCGATTTCGAGCAGCCGCTCGGCCGTCTTCCCAGCGGTGGAGACGACCGTACCGACCTGGATCTCCTCCGAGCGGATCGCCTCGATGATCCGACTGAGCGCCTGGAGGTCCTCGTCGCACTTCTCCAGCGCTCGCAGCAAGTCTCGCCGCTTGTCCGCGGCCACCGCCGGGGGCGGTGGGTCGTCGAGACCCATCAGCCGCGCCACCAGCGCCGGAGCAGTGCGGGGGCTGTCCGGCGACGCGGCCGGCGGCTTCTTCCGCCTGATCTCCTGCGGGATCACTGGAATTCGTGGCGTCTCGCTGGAGCGCCGCATTTTCTTGGCGTCCTCGACAGCAGCCACCGGCGGCGGCGGCGGCGCGGCGGCTGCGGCGGCGAAGTCGTTAATCGCCTCGGAGGCGGAGCGGCTGTGTTCTCCTTCCTTTTAACTGCAGCATAACGGCGAACAACATAATTAAGAAGGAGCCAGAAGAAGAGACCGATGGCGGAGAAGAGGGGAATGGGCAGCGCGCGGTTACCGGAGGTGATGCGCTTGCGAGATCGGCTGTGGTGACGGGAGAGGAAATGGAAGACGCCGGACATGCAACCGATGCTCTTGGGTCGGTTTCCCGGTCCGACTTCACGGCGAGACGACGACGTACGCACCGTTTCCATGTTTCCCATCGGCGCCTGGTCTCGCTCTCCCTCTTCGTCAGCTCAGAACTGAGGGGAAGCGAGCAAGCCGTGGAAGCAAGCTTTTATGCCGGGAGCGTCTCAAATTACAGAAACACCATTCTAATAAAAACATCGCAAATCCCAACTAATCATTAAATAACGTTAAACACAATTTATTCCTAGACACAATCCAACGGCGAAATTGACGTCGAAGAAATCAGTCCGGACGACCCAAAATGAACGGCGAGGATATGGTGTCCGGCTTAGCTTTGTTGTCGCCTTCGATGGAGGTTGATCATACGTTCTAGTCCTTACAGACTTTAGCAACTGAAAAGTGAATGGAGTGCGGAGGTAGCAATAATTGATGGGACTGCGTAAGGAGACATGGCTCAGGTAGTCTTTCTGTGCAACTTAAAGTAGCATCCGATGATGGTTTATGCCTCTCCAACGGTTATGTTTTTTGTTCGATAGACGATTATGCCATAGAAGTAAATGAGACCTCGACTTCGATGCCGATTGTATCACAAAGATCGAGCGTGAGATAGAGGAGCGAGGTGCGCAAAAGAGAGAAGTCGGCAACCGAGTCCTGCGCAGAAATCATAAATTTCTGAGCTGTGGAATTCACTTTTGGTCCCAGGCAACGTCCGAAGGGCAAAAGGTTACGAGGCATCTAATCTAGTTGATTTACGATGAGCAAAGAGCAAGCCTCTTAATAGTCGATCCATCCTCTACAGATGAGAGAGAGAGATTGGAGAAGGAAAGAAAGGTCTGAGAGCGTGAAGGACATCATTTGATTCCTGACGTCCACTAAGTTTTGCCGAGAACAGAAGATGAAGGTGAGCGAGGAGCTAGACTTACGGCTAAGATGAGCTCACGTGCCATGATCTGTGATGAAAGGTAAAAGCTGTACAATAAGAGATACAAGGCGTAAGGCGTGCTACAAGTGAATGATGAGGGCACAAAGATACTGAACATGTTTTCAGTTCTGTGGCATATGGATGCATAATTCACACTGGGAGTGTGAGCTTTTTGCCATAATGCAACTGCAAAGTAGTCCTTGTATGTGGTCGAGCATCACAAACTTGGAAGGTTCCTCTTGCTGGAACAAGCTAGCACTTCCCACAATTCCTGACTCATGGAAGCCAGATGCCATTGGAGAGAGCTACCATGAATTAGCATACCTGTTCAAAAGTTTAGAATGATGGCATGTGCGAAAGAGTTCCTCTTCGCATCCTTGTAGACGGTAGTCCTCATGTTCGCTTCCATGGATGATTACACTGAAGAGCTAGCAAATGTGTGCAGGCTTAGCTATGAAGGTTGTCTCATGGACAACTCTCGCTTGTTAAAGGTCTAGCAATGGCTTTACATTCCTTTATCGTCTACATCAATGCCAGAGTATACCGAGCTTTCCAGTTACATAAAGCCTCATGAAAGCAATGGTCTAGTTGAATAATTAGTAATTAAAGTATATATATTATAAAATGGGAATGTAATTCATATGGTAGAGTACTCTGAGAGGCATGAAGTTCAATTCTCCACACCTCCAATTTTTTCATTACGTGTGGGTCACATTTTATAAAATGAATAATGTTATAGGTTGGTATGTATTGGCCAAGAAAGTCAAGACCTAGTCTAATTGGAGACAACACATTAAACACAATGCTCCGACTCCATGGCTGACTAGCTTGGTTTAGTGTTTGACTCTGACCTAGCTCCATGTCCAAGCTTGGAGCTCCAAACTAAGTGTCCGACTCGACCTGACTCTTGCTTCCCGATTGATCGATCTCGTACTTAGCTCCCTGATCTGTCGACACCGTACTCGACTGGGACCCCCACCTGAGCTTGGGCTCCCGGGCCTAACTCTTGATTGACTCAACACCAAACTAGCTTTGCAACTCGACCTCGACCCTCACTCAACTCCCTGATCTACTCAGCGCTCAACTGGTTTCATGATTTCCTAGATAGAGGTCGACTTCGCAGTTGACTCCTCAGCTAGCTCAACCTAGCCGAGTCCGCATTCTCGTTTAAGCAGTCCTACTTCATCGTCACTACTTTCTTCACCCCATCACTTATGCTGAACCACCGCTGGAAGGACACATGGAATAATAAAATATTCCTGCTCAACTGGTTTCATGATTTCCTAGATAGAGGTCGACTTCGCAGTTGACTCCTCAACTAGCTCAACCTAACCGAGTCCGCATTCTCGCCTAAGTAGTCCTACTTCATCGTCACTATTCTTTTCACTCCATCACTTATGCTGAACCACCACTGGAAAGACACATGGAATAATAAAATATTTGACGCAGTTCACCGACCTCATTAATATAACACAGCATGGTGTACCATACTAAGCATGGTGATAGGACCTTCAACTACCGTGATAATGAGATATTTCTCTTACCATTGATGGGACATCTCCTATGATGTTTTATATAAATCTCACTTCTCGCGGCCGTAAATACGCACACATTGACACTCACAATCGCCATCCTCCATTCTTTGCATTCCTTTTTCTCCATTTTCGATCTACGAACTGACTTGTGTGTTGGAGCGGCTGAATCAGGGCACCTTCGGTCTCCATTGTCACCCTCCTTCTCCTCTTTGCAGCTTTATGCACCATCTCCTTCCGTTGGTCAAGGATTGTAGGTGACTCTATCAACAGAGGAGTCAGGTGTCTGATGACTCATCCGAAAGCGATCTCAAGTAGAAACAAATAAATTTATAAAAAAATTTACTACTCCTTTTACTATAAATTATTAATAATTAAAATTGATTATAAAATGGGGGTGTAGCTCATATGGTAGAGCGCTCGCTTCGCATGCGAGAGGCACGGGGTTCGATTCCCCGCACCTCCATTTTTTTCTTTATGTATGGGTCATATTTTATAAAATGATTAAATTTATAGAAATTTTGGTACTCCCATCACTATAAGTCACAATTATTAGTAATTAAAATAAGTTGTATAAGGGGGGTGTAGCTCATATGGTAGAGCGCTCGCTTTGCATGCGAGAGGCACAGGGTTCGATTCCCTGCACCTCCATTTTTTTTCTTTACGTGTATGGCTCACGTTTTATAAAATGGCTGCTTACAAGACATGTGGCTTCACACCTCCATAAGAATTTGTTAGATTAAAGTGATATAAAAGGGGGGTGTAGCTCATATGGTAGAGCGCTCGCTTTGCATGCGAGAGGCACAGGGTTCGATTCCCTGCACCTCCATTTTTTTCTTTACGTGTATGGCTCACGTTTTATGCTATGTTTACTTCACAGCAGATTTTTCTCTTCCCTAGGGAAAATAAATCCCTAGGGAAGAGAAAGGAAATGGCTAAACGGCGGAAAAGCATTAGGGGAGAGGGAGGATGAGGAGGAGCAGAGTAGGAGGCGGTGTTGGCGGCGGATGTGCAGTTTCCCCTTTTAATGCCTGTATTGATTCATCTCTTCATCTTCACCTCGGCGGAGATGGGCGAAGAGTCTTGTTTTGTCTCTGCCACTCTTCTTCCACCACCGAATCAAAATGACCCTCCTCCGGCCGCCGCTACCGCGACAGGAAGGAGAAAGCCACTTCGGTTAGAGAATACCCCATGGAGGAGAGCTGGACTAACATGCAATGCATGCTGTCGTAATCATCAACGAGACCGAGATTGCATACCATCTGATTATAAGCCTCAGAATTAGGACGGAAGTCAGGGTGAGAATCCAAAACCCAGTGGAAGAAGCGCAACGCCGAGACAACACGATCGTTCGACGCGCGGAGAACCTCCAGAACCAGGGCGTGGGAAGGGGTCAGATTCAGCAGGCGCAATTGCGATTCCAAATCATCCGAGCCGCCTGCGATCGACGCAATGAGGTGGGAAACTGCTGAAGCCTCGCCGCCTGGAACGCTAGGGGTTCGGCTCCTTCTGCTGGCGGCGGAACGTCCGGGAACTCGAGAAGAGAGCGCGCGGACGAGGCTGCACGGAGAAGGGACAGAGGGAGCGTGCGGGGAAGGGCGACGAACACCTTCGCGTCGGTGTCGGAGAGGAGAGAAGCGACCACCTCCGTTTGATCTGCTGGTGACGCGCCATGACTTCGACGAGCAGCGGCGTTTTTTTTTTATTTTTCGTCCGTCCGTCCGTCCGCGTTCCGCCCGATTTCGGGGTGATAGATTTTGGAGAAAAAAAGATCCACGGATGGATGAAATTTCCTTTCTTTCCTAAAAATTTCGAAAGTAAACGAAGGATGCATGCATGCAAGGGAAACTTTTCCGCAGTTTCTCTTCCGCACCTCCAAGTAAACTAGGCCTTAGGGTTTAGCTCATATGGTAGAGCGCTCGCTTTGCATGCGAGAGGCACAGGATTTGATTCCTTGCACCTCCATTTTTTTTCTTTACGTCTATGGCTCACGGTTTATAAAATTATTAGTAATTAAAGTAAGTTGTATAAGGGGGGTGTAGCTCATATGGTAGAGCGCTCGCTTTGCATGCGAGAGGCACAGGGTTCGATTCCCTGCACCTCCATTTTTTCCTTTATGTGTATGACTCACGTTTTAGGGTTTAGCTCATATGGTAGAGCGCTCGCTTTGCATGCGAGAGGCACATGATTTGATTCCTTGCACCTCCATTTTTTTTCTTTACGTCTATGGCTCACGGTTTATAAAATGTCTGCTTATAAGACATGTGGTTCTTCCCCACACCTCCATAAGAGACTTGTCGGATTGATGTGATATAAAATGGCTGCTTACAAGTATAGCCGTCAAGTTGGGTTAGGCCCGCCGGGTTGGCCCGCCCCGCCAAGAAATTTAGGCGGGTTAGGTTGAAATTTTATCAACCCATTTTAAGATGGGTTGAGGTGGGTTGGCCCGCCTAGGCCCGCGACCCGGGCTTGGGTTGGCCTGCGGATTGAGAAAGTTTATTTATTTATTTTAAATTTTAAAATTAAAGTATAAAACTTAATGAATTAGTAGGTTTCATCTATTTAAAATAGTTTAAAAATTATAATTCAAACTTAAAATTTTCAACTTAATCAATTTAAATTATACTTCAAACTTAAAATTTTTAATATTTTTAATATTTTTAATATTTTTTTATTTTTTAACAGGCCCGTGGGTTGGCCCGCCTAACCCGCGGCCCGCCTTGAGCTGGGTTGGATTAGAGATTTCCCAACCCGCCAAATTGGTGGGTTAGCCCGCCCCGGCCCGCCATATGATGGGCCCGACATGGGTTAGCCCGCTCCACCATGGGTTGACTCGTTTGACAGCTCTACTTACAAGACACGTGGTTTGATTCCCCATACCTCCATAAGAGTCTTGTATGGCTCACGTTTTATAAAATGGCTGCTTACAAGACATGTGGTTTGATTCCTCACACCTCCATAAGAGGCTTGTAACACTTTGGTATCTACAGAATGTGGTTTGATCCCCTAGAGGATTGTCGGACACTTGCACTTGCAAAGATGGAAAGTGATGTTTCCAATAGCAAACTGGTGAGTAATGTGTAAGAACCTGCCCTTGAGACGATGGATGATCAGCCACACTGGGACTAAGACATAGCGCAAACTCCTGTGGAGGCAGCAATCAGCCACACTAGGATTAAGACACGGCGCAGACTCCTACGGGAGGCAGCAATGGGAAATTTTTTACAATGGGCGAAAGTCTGATAGAGCAATGCTGCATGAAAATGACTACTTATGAGACATGTGGTTCGATTCCCCACACCTCCACTTCGCATAAGAGGCTTGTGGGATTGATGTGATAGGGTAGGGATGACTATATTGATGTGAATCCTGCTTTATCTACGATAAGGAACACATGCAAGTGAGACAGAAAATAGTGTTTTTAATGGTGAACCAGTGAGTAATGTGTAAGAACCTGCCCTCGAGACGATGAATGATCAACCACTCTGGGACTAAGATACGACGCAGACTCCTATGGAAGGTAGTAGTGGGGAATTTTTCGCCATGGGGGAAAGCTTGATGGAGTAATGCCGCATGGAGATAGAAGACCCACGAGTCAAGAACTTTTTTGCTCGAAGAAAAGCAATGATGATACCTGAGGAATAAGCATCGACTAACTCTGTATGGTCTAATTCAATGTAAAACGAAGAATCTTATTTGGGCTTGATATGCCATGAATCCTCTTGAAAGAGAGGGGTGCCTTCGGGAACGCGGACATAGGTGGTGCATAGCTGTCGTCAACTCATGCCATAAGGTGTTTGGTTAAGTCCCGCAACGAGTGCAACTTTAGTTGCCACTATTGAGTTTGGAATCATGAATAGACTACTAGTGATAAGCCAAGGAAGGTAAGATACTTAGATGTATAAGAAATTGAAAAGGTTCTTTACTGCTGCACTATAACTCCAGAGCACATATCTTCCAGAGGTCATCACAGCTATAGACGGCCATGAGACAAGCAATCCCGTCTTTATGTTTCAAACACTAGACCTTGATGTAAATTCCAACATCTACATTACACTCCAACAGCCCCATATGATTGGCCTCACGATCATCTGTGAGTAGGTAAATCGAAAAACTACAATTGACCACAACGGAAGAAAGTATTATCTGGACTTCGTCGAAATTCAAACCCTTGTACTCTTCTGCAACTCTACTTTGTCATAACCAACTTATCTATATTACACTTAATTCAAATAAAAGTCGCACTAGGTTGCAGCAACCACAATAAAAACACTTGCTAGAGCCGTCTTATTGTTGATTGCATTACTATTCACTTTATGCCAGCAGATTATTAAGGGATTCAGAAATATACACAACTATCAAAGACTTAATATACATGACTATCAGTAGTTAACGCTTGTCATTTTTGGACTCCTAACCCACCTGCATCTGACTCAGAAGAAAATTACCTTCCAGATTCTTGTGGACTTCGACCTTGAATTCCTCCACCTTGCTTCCCCTCTTCACTTTAAGAAGCATGTCAAACTTAGCAGTTTCTTCAATCACCTATTAGTTAAAAAGAAACAAGGATAAATCCATATAATCAAGGTAGTGATTGCTGTGTAAAGGTTTTTTCTTTTTCTTCTTTATAGGGGAAAAATGCAAATTCAAATTATGTCAAGGCTCAGCAAATGCGATTTTTCTTTTTGGAAAAAGAGAACGCTCAATTCAAGCATTTCAAAAGTCTTGATATAAAGATCTAGGGACCTTTGTTCCTAAAAGGTTCAGCTCAAGAAAGGTTGAGCTCCTAAGAAAAAACAAAAACTAAACTAAAAGAAATCAAAGCAAGGAATATTTTAAAAGAAAAAAACATACATATAAATTACCAAAACTAAAGCATAGTAAGCCAGGTCACTGCTAAATATAACAACTGTTGAGCTGCTCTATCCCCTAAGCAAAGTCAACTTCTCTCTTAAAATTAATAAATATTCAGAATAACAGAAATTTGAAATCTTCCTCTTTTTTTTCCTTCAGAACTACATGTGCAACAATTTAAAAGTAGCAGGTAACCAAAAAATAGAGAGAAGATTCCAGACCTCTGCCCTTGCTTGGAGGATGTCCAACAGTTCGTAAGGATACAGGGAATTGGACCTTCCATGAATGATCTTCAAAGCATGGTTTGCTGCATCTTTGACTACAGGATCATTTGCAGGAACAGTGTGCCAACCAGGCCCAAGCTCCTCTGTCAAATGATAATACTCAAATCAGAAAATGTGGGGCCTTTCTCTAACAGAATTTGACAGACAATTAGCTATAAGGTGGCAAATGAAGATGGTTGTATTAGACTACCGGTACCTGAACTCTATACAAGCACCAAATTGAATTTCAAAAGAACAACAAGATATAGAAGTACATTTGCTATGATCTTCTTGTCAATGCCTCAAAATTTTCAGCAACGTTAACTCTTGGATTACTCATTTTTGTCACTACCATGAAGACAACAAACTATTTATTGTTCCTTTTTGTCATCCACTTGTACTCCATTTCTTTGTTTTCATGCTACAAACTCTTTGCAAATAACCTTATATTCTTGAATTTAATTGTGGCATAAAAAATCAAATGTTCATATTCAGCCTTCATTTTATCGGCTTTGTGTCCATTAATTAACCAGGATTTTTTTATAATAGATAAGTCACATGAAAGTTCAGTAAGTGTTAATATATACTGTTGCAATGGGAAGGATGGTCTTAGCTTTTGTAATAGAACTATCTGTAAAATAATGAACCAAAGCAAATAAAATTCATGTTGTGTTAGAATTCCGATTCTTCATTAGAGGAACATTTGTAGGCTTGAGGATTGGGATTAACATACGATCTCAATACAGAACAAATTAGCTAAATACCTAAATTGGAAAGATCCAAGAGACCCAACAGAAGATCCATGATATAGAACTCATATGTAATAGAAGGAAACCATGTTGTTTAACCTAAAATGACTCGAGTTTGTTAGAAGCCACGGGTTACTGTCAAGAAAAAGGGAAAGATTTTTGAGATGTGTACAATCATACATGTATATGCACCATAAAATTCATGTTGTCCTAGCACCCCAATTCCCAACTAGAGGAACAGATGTAGGATTGATGATTGGGATTAACCTAGGATTTTAATTCAGAATAAATTAGCTTGGTACTCAAATTAGAAAGATCAAAGACGCCCAATGGAAGAACCGTGATATAACCTCATATTGGTTAACCTAAAAAGACTTAAGTTTTGTGAGAGCTCACAGATATTGCAAGAAAAAGAGAAGGATTTTGAGATAGTATCCTATGATATGTATTGTTATATATGAGACAGAGAGGGAGAAAATTAGGGAAGATAGGATGTAAGCGAGGAAGACTAATTTTGTTCATTCATGTTGTTTACTAGGGAAAGAAAAGAAATAAGAGAATGCAGATTCTATGTTGTCATATTGCCCAAATGCACAGAGCAAATGAAGTTTTTGTTCAGATGGGGAACATAGTGTTGTAAATCACTTTTTCACTTTTCTTCTCAGTGTTCATATTAGAGATGATTCAATTGGAAAGAAAGATGTTAGTCTTACTTTATCCATCTTTCTATCTCCACTAAGTTCTCTCTAAATAAATAAGATATATTTTTTTGTCATCTCGCCCACTCTCTCCTATTATTTGTTTTCCTTCTCATCTTTATCGTCTATGTATAGTGCAATGAAAACAGGGGGGAAATCAACCAGTCACCCTCTTGAATAAGGGCAAAAGACTGCCAAAACGAACCAGTTACAGCTGCTACAGATAAGCATGACTGACCCAGACATAGTAAAAGATTGTTTGACCAACCCCTAATGAACCCTAATGAAGTAAAAGATTATTTCTCCTCATGCATATCAGCTAGCAGACATTGAGGCATACCCAGGATCCCACTTTTTGTCTATCTTTCATGTACATAACACGCCATGTGCATATCTCTTCCTTTTCTATATTACTGGGTAGGGCCTGGCCCTTTCTTTTCCTCAAAGCAAAAAAGGGAGGTCTAATCATGAGCTCAAAAGGCAAAGTGAGAAATTGGCTGTAGGTAAGTGTGATAAGAGTCATAAGACTCAAGATCAAAATAATTCATCAAAAATAGTAGTTGCAGAGAAGTGGACTTGGATCCTCTAAGCAACCTGACCATACAAAACAAAATAGGGAAATTTGCAGCAACAAGACTTGAAAAAATTAAACCTTCTGATCACTATAAGCTGTAGCCATCATCCATAGAACACCTAGGTGCTTCAGTGCTTCAGAATTATGCACTATATATCATTACCTCGTTTAGCACCAAGGTCTGCATCAGTAAAGTAAGGAGAGTCTCCGACATGCTTAAACTCCTGAAGCTCTTTGAAGTGCTGCCATGGCTTGACCCATACCTTAGCTTCATACAACTTCTTCTTCCCTGCATCAATTGCCTCCAAGGTCAAGTGATGAAGTGTTCCGGCAACAACTTGCTCTTTTGCCTTCACGATACATGCAAACTCCAAAAGTCCATTCTGTGTGAGCAGGAGGCAAAATTATCAAAACAAGTCAGTATTGCAAAAAATGCTCTTCAATATTTCTCCCCTTTTCACTTGGAGCATTTCATTTGAACAAAATCTCCATTAAAATTCAGCAGCAAATATTGAAATATTGCTTCATGATCTATTATTAATTTTGTTGTATTTCTCTCTCTTTTTTGTTAAATTTTGGGGTTTTCTTAGCCTAGCCATTTCCTCATTTTCCTTGTAATGGGAATAGTAAAATAACCAAACAACTGTACCTTGAAAAGCAGAGGTCTTCGACAAATACATTATAAAACTATGCAGAGTAATATCCACTTAATTCCACAAGAAACTAGAACCTAGATATGACAAGAAAAGTACACGGACCCAAAAAAAACTTCTTTTTAATGTGAAATAACTTAGCGTTAATGGAATATAATCAACTTATTCATGTATTATTTTCGTCTCTTCAGACTTGACGCTACATTTAATGCAGAATAAAATATTTTCTTTTCCATACCCCTGGTACATCATTCTCCCTTTTAAGCTTACTAACAAAGGAATGGCCAAGTAAGATTAAAAAACACAGAGACAGAAGTTCAAATTTAAATAACTATCAGAAAATCCTATAGGATCAAAAAACATGAAGCAACTAAGAAAAGGTTGTCAAACAAAATTTTAGAGATAGAAAAATATTGTTCAATTGATTGTACTTGGAACATATATAGATGGGAAATCTATATGCGAGCCATGCAACTGATTCTAACAATTGAGAATAATTATATCCAAAAATATGGAAGTAAATATCATACAATTATGCAATAGTTCCAACAGGATGATGACTTCTGACAATTTCTCTGCTGCAATTTTTATTCACATCCCTCTCAAACTAATAGTGAGAGTCATGAAGTTGCTTGTTTGAGACAATTAAAATCAGCCAATGGCTCCGTAAACTACTATATAAAACGCCATAGTGAATTGGGCAGGAGATTATTAATACCCTCCCTCAAGTCGAAAGAGTTGCGAGTAATGTAAATTTGCATCGAACAAACTAAGAATGATTGGAAATTGCAAGTGCTTACAGATTAACTAAAGTCAAATTAGACACTATGACTGACCCAAAGATGATTTGCACAGATTCAGGATTACAGATGTCTATAACACATCCACCAATACAAGAGATCTAAATAAACGTGTAATGCTATATTAAAAATCATCTAGCCTTGTAGATGATTCCAAAGGTCCAGGATTACAGGATGGCTACAACACATCCACCAAGACAACGGATTTGCAATTTTCACGAGATTATAATATGACTAAATATGAATACAAGAATTTCACATTATTGACCCTAGATCAAAATGACATCCCAGTCTATAAATGTTCTAAGCATCCCTACAGGAATACAGATTGATTGACTAACAGAGATTAACTAACGGTACGGCTGAAAACATGCAATTCTTTAATTCAAGAGGAAAAATGATGAGATAGCTCGAAGATAGTTATTCCTTGGTCAGCAAAGGCTTTAATAAGCAATAACAAGAGAAAACGGTAGGAAAGAGACAACGAAACAGGGGAGAACCAATAAAAATATAATTTAAGTCGAACATTGACAAGAAACTTTAACAAAATAAGGAAATAAACATAAGCTGAGCCCAAGCAAAGAGAAGAACACAAAGCGACCTCTTTTTTGTTGTGCTCGTCGACGGCGAAGCGGGCGAGCTCCTCAATCCCTGCGCTGTCCTGCGCCCCCTCCGTCTCTCTCACGTCTCCAACCATGAACGCGATCGCCAGCGAGAAGAGCGGGGAAACGAAGATCAAAATGAGGGCGAGAAGAAGAGGGCTTCGCCGAGTAGGAAGAGAAGGAGACGCCATGTTTCGAAGCAAGGTCATAAGAACGACAA
>NC_133864.1:12251315-12255771 GCF_044706935.1 Curcuma longa | reverse complement strand
TTTATATCAGAAATCATGTTTAAATGTGATAAACATAAAGGAGAAAATACTATATAAAAATAAATAAATAAAATAAAATATTAATTGATTAGTCACTGAATACTGCGTCCATATATATTTGTCGATCGCATATTTGGTAGGCCGCCAATCTACAGCCCTATTACGTCCCAATAATGGAATTCACCGCCGCAACCACCACCGCCACCGTTTCCGCCGGCGAAGTCATAATGGTCGCCCTCCTCCGCCTTCCCGTCGACTCCTTCTCCGACCTCACGCGTTCCCTTGCTGAGAATCTCGACCTTCACAGCCGCCGGCTCACGTTCCTCCTCCTCTCCCCACTCCACTTCGCCCTCACCCTCTCCCACCTCCGCTCTCTCTCGCTCCACGAGAAGACCCTCCTCCTGGCCCGCCTCCTCCTCTCCTCCCTCCACCTACTCCTCCCCACCGCCGCCTCACCGCACCCCCACCGCCTCTGCCTCCGCGACCTCGACGCCGCGCTCCTCCTCGTGGCTATGTGCGACTCCCACGACCCCTCGGCCCCCAGCGACTCCTGGCGCGCCACCGTGTCCCGCCACGTTCTCCATCAGGCGCTCAGCCCCGCGGGCCTCGGGGACGGCCCGTGGCCCGTCTTGTGCCACCACGTCGACGCCGCCGCGAAGTGCCGGCGGCTGATGGAGGCCATGGCAGGCGGAGGGAAGGAGAGATCGGAAGTGGCGGCGTCGGTGGCCTCAGTGGTGGCGCTCCCGTGGGTAGAAGACGGGGGAGCATCCGGAGACTGCGCCGTGTGCAGGGAGGAGATGGGGGAAGCAGGAGGGAGGGTGGTGTGCGAACTTCCATGCAAGCACAGGTTGCACTGGGGGTGCGCGCTGGGGTGGCTCCGGCGGCGGCACACCTGCCCGTGCTGCCGGCACGAGCTACCGACAGAGAACGTGGCGTGCGAGATGGGACGGATGTGGAGGGCAGCGGTCAGGTCAAGCAACGAGTACAAGCAGAAACCACTGTGAAGAAGAGAAAAAAAAGTAGGCATCAATCACAACGCACAAGCGCGAGAGGCCACCGCGAGATCGAATCGTCGTTATCTGCTTCGCAATCTACTTACGTGGTTACATGCACTCTGTTTCATTCCACGGGAACAGACAGTGACTTCAGTTCATGTGGCTTCAATTATTTCATGCCCTAGCACAGAACGGGGAGGTGCAATTGGCCACATTGGAAAATTATATATGAAATTAAAGGCGAAGTATTTTTTATGATAATTGGGATTGGAGAAGCTTGTTCGTTTTGCCATTTGCACGAAAATGTATGCCTCGTTTCTATTTTAATAGGGAAATCAGTTATTCTATTTTAAAAACAGAGAGCAATGGGCTGGGGGAGATCGATTTGTAATTTAGCTAACAAAATTAGAGTGACTAAGGAAAAGGAGGAGGCAGGGGAGCATGCTGCACGTTGTGGTCATTAGCCAAGTTGTAGTGTTGCGTATGACCCATGAAGAAAATAATGTACATTGAGCCCTGCCATTCCTTGGCACTGTACTCTGTGGGGAGACAAAGCATATGCGAGAAAAATCTTTTTCCATTCATATCCATCCATAAGTAAATATTTTTAAGTTTGTTGTTTGTAAATAAATCAATCAATGAATCTGATATACATGAGTTTGTTATGAGTTCGTCGTGCTCTCTGTAGTTCGATCCAGCAATGGCGTAGCCGATCGAGCAATTAGCCTTGCCACTCGGGGCACTGGTCGAGGGGGCGCACCCTCTGCGATCCTGCCTTGAGCGGGCATGGAGTGTCCAAGGGCGGCACCATGCAATTGTACTGCAGGCAGAGCGACGCCCCCACGGGGAGGGCGGCGGTCGCCGGACCGATCTCGATCCTTGTCAAGAAGTTGTGCTGCAGGTAGAGCAGTTGCATGCCATTGCTGAGCCCCTGAAGCAGGCGACTCGGCACCTCCCCGGTGAATCTGTTATTGTTGAGGTAGAGGCGTCCCACCGCGGCCAGCTGCAGAGGTACGGTTCCCCAGAGCCGGTTGTAGCTCAGGTCCACCACCGGGATGGCCACGTCGTCCTGCGGGGGCACCACCGGCCCGGAGAAGGCGTTGCGCTGTAGGTGGAGCGCCGCGAGCGGAAAGCCAAACACGGCCCCCGGGATCGGCCCTTCAAGGAAATTCGAGCTGAGGTCAAGGAAATTGAGTCGGATGAGCCGAAGAAGCACGGCGTCGACTCTGCCCGTGAGTGCGTTGGAACCGAGAGAGAGGTGCCGGAGAGAAGGAGGAAGCGGCGGCACGGGACCAGATAGCTGGTTGTGCTTAAGGTCGAGACGGAGGAGCGGGGAGGAGGCCGGGAAGGGAGGGATGGAGCCAGAGAGTTGGTTGTGGCAGAGGATGAGATTGGAGAGTTTCGGCGATGAGACGAAAGACGCCGGGAACGAGCCGGAGAGTTGGTTGTAGCTGAGATCAAGGGTGCGAAGGCGGGAGAGACCACCGAGGCTGGCGGGGACGGAGCCAGAGAGGAGGTTCTTGCTGAGAGCAAGGAAGCGGAGCTCAGAGCAGCCGGAAAGGGCGTCAGGAATGGGACCAGTCACGCGGCCAGGGACGAGGGAGAGCTCGACAAGCGCAGAGAGGCGGCCGAGCGCAGGATCAAGGCGTCCCTCGAGACCCGGCGCACTGGCGCGCGGATCTCCAAGCGCCAGCGCTACAACATGATCCCCGGCGCAGAACACGCCGGGGAAGGTGCAGGGATCGGCGGTGAAGTCCCAAGCAGATAAGAAGTCAGAGCCGGGCATGTCCCTTAGGCCCTTCCGGATGGCCTGCAGAGCTAAGAAATCAGCTGGGTCCAGAAACGCCGTCACGCCGCTCAAACCAACCACCACCGTTATCGCCGCCGCCGCCGCCATGAACCGTCGGAAATCCCGCAAGCGAGAACACCCAATCCCTTCCATCAGCGCCGCTTCTCTGCTTTCGATGGTCGACCTGCTTGCCGTTGCCGCTCGAGGTTTAATAAAGGATGGCGGGCGATGGAGTGAGCGTTGATTCTCGTGAAAGGTGGGGAGGCGAACACAGCTAGCCTTGGTCGCTCGCTTTCTCGTGGAGAAGGGACTTAGCGCTTTGATGGCGGAACTGTACGAAGGAAGAGATAATGAGATCACAGAGAAAGAGAGAGGAAGAAGATTTGGGGAAGAAGCTTAGCTCTCGGCTTCTCTAGCTCTTCTTCTTCTCCTCCTACTGTTGCCGTTGACGATCGATGTTCGACCTTCGAGCTTGGAGGGCATAAATCGATCGATCCCTCGTATCATCCATGACCCCCACCAATAGAGAGGAAGCGGAGGGGTGGTCGGTCGGTGACCTATTTATGTGCCGCATTATCTTTTTTACAAATTTTTTGGTTCGGTCGGCAAACGGCTTTCCGAGCCATACGCTTCGGTGACAAGGTGGCACCATGTGACTGAGCATAGGATTGGAAACGGGTCCCACATGAAACTTACTGGAAAGGTGCTTGGTGGCAGAGAAAGTGAAGGAGGGTAGGGCTACTGAGTTGACTAGATAAGAATTATTTTTCTTTGGATCATTTTCAATGAAAATTATCTTTTAAAAAACAAAAAAATATATATATATATATATAGATAAATCTTGATCGAATATTTCATTTGGCCTTTAGCTTCCATGCCAATGGTCATGTGATCTTTTCTCTCTCAACTTAACACTGATCCTTTTTAGTTTTCTCTATTTTCATATTCTTCTTGGCGTTTCCTTCATCTTCTCTGGATCAATGAGGAGAAAAGGAAGTTGTACCAAATGTCTACTTTCACCGTAAGAGCCAGTGCAAGTCTGATTAGAAACCCTCGCACAAAGTCATATTTCCATGTGCGTTTCGTCAGATAATCAACTTTGCCTAATGATTGAGATATTTTTGTTTTTGTTTTCGGAGTATAACTGAATTGATTATGACGGAATATAATTGTAGAAGAAGGTAAAAGTTTGAATGTCAACGAAGTTGGGATAATATTTTTTTTCATTGTGGTCAAGTATAATTTTTAAATTTACCTCTAAGATAATCACGAGATCGATTAGGTAAAACTGCTAAATGATATATTTCACTTTTGATACAGAAGAGACGTTTTTGTTTACGAAATGTAAATTTGCTGAAAATTGTTAAAAGTGGAACCAATTAGTGACCATTTCAATATAAATAATTTAAAAAAATTAAAAATTAAACGTATTTTAAAAAATAATAATAATGATAAATTGAAGGTAACTGACTGGATGCCTCGTGAATTGGCAGGCCGCCGGGCCGGATAAGGCGAAGTTGATATGGCATTCACATGCGCAAAACGACGATCCGTGGGGCCCGCAGCGGCCTCCTCTTTGAGCCATCCACGCGTCCCGCTCATTCTCACCCACGAAACCCACCCACCTCCATAAATGCTCGTCACCTCGACCTGTGCGCATTGCTCCTCTCGT